>NC_053152.1:2817324-3118220 GCF_016808335.1 Panicum virgatum
GGGAATCAAAGAGAAGTGGGCCATATCTACACCACAGAATGCGCGAATTGGGTGCGGCATTATCACTTTGCTCGGTGCATATTCTTTTCCAAAACCCTCTCTTATACGCAATCCGCACCGTCTCATTTGCCGATATTTATCCCTTGTCTCGAGTTTCAGCCACATAACCCTGATCCCTATTCCATTCCTTTTCCACCCCCAACATAGTACTGAAGCCTCCCGCTCATCGTCCTTTTCCCCCATCTTTCCATGCATGCTTTTTATCGTTTTGTTATCTTGCTAAGAGATGTATTATTCCCTCTATTGACCTCCAAACGTCTCTATCAGTTTTCCTAGCAATTTGGTGCGCTTGTCGCAATATAATAATAATAATAATAATAATAATAATAATAAAGGAACATATATATTTCCTTGTATTTTCTGAGTGAATTTTCTCTGCACTTTTTATGACACAAATTCACACCTATATTCTACATCAGCTCCTGACCCAATTGGCATTTTCTTGAACTATCCATCATGGACCTTAATTTTTGAAAAGAAAAGCGATTGCCTTGAAAAAAAATGTATTATGCAAAGAAGATTAGCACAGTACCTACATTTAATAAATGGTACTCCTGCTGTACCAATTAAGCGACATGCGAACGCAATTAAACGGGAAAACCAAAAGAAAAAAAAATCTTCCACCCCGGCGGCCGGCGCGCCGCATGGGGTGGCAACGCTGACACGTCGCCCCAGCCCGCCCCGCACGTGCCCTTCGTCCGCTGGGTCTCGCTGGCATCCGGGCCCGGCTTCCCCCAATCCCACCCGTCATAGACGTCTGCAACCTGCCCGGTCGCTTTTTGGTGGTGGGCTTCCCCGCGTGCCAACCACCCTGACGGAGCCGCGCACCCGCGCGTGGCCCGCCTGGCCCCACCCGTTTAACGCCGTTCACACCGCGCGCTAGCGGGGACACGTGTCGACGGCCCCGCGGCCCAGACGCACAGCCAGGGGCGGAGCGAGCCGAAGGAGGCCGCAGGCCCGGCTGGTTCGGCGCGGCCGCAGAGGATCCCGAGGGATTCGGTGGGGGTGGTGTCCGCGGTGGGCCCGTGCGTCGCCGTCGTGGGCCCCCGCGGCCGACGGAGGGAGGGAAAAGGTCAAGCGCGCGGCCAACCGGTGGTCGGCAGCTCGGCGCGCGCGTCGCTGTCCCGGGGCCCACCTGCGAGGAATATGTGCGGGGCCCACGGGGGAGCCGGCCGCGTGGAGCTTGTCCCGCGCGCCATTTCCTTCGTCCTCCCCTCCCCCCACCTCGCGCGGGTCTCGTGCGGTGGGCCCGCCCGGCCGGCGTGGAGGGGAGGACCGGAGGAGGCGCGGCGGCGTGTCGGCAGGGGGGGGGGGGGGGGGGGGCGGTGGGGGTGGGCCGCGGGGCCGCCATTGCCGGGGGCTCGTCTCCTCCTCCGATGATCCCACGGCTAGGCGCTAGCTAGCTCGCTCCGCACAGTCCGTCCGGCGATGGGGATGGATCGATCGGCATCAGCTAGGGTTCTACGTCCAATAATGGAGGGATTATCGGGGAGGAGTTCTTGATCCGATCCGTCCGGGGTTCGGTCGGGCACGCGTGCAGGATGTGAGAGCAGTTCCCGGCCGGCCCCATCGGTCTCCTTTGCTCTCCGGATCCGGCGCGCACGCCTTGGGCAAGGACGCCATGAGATCTTGTCGGTGCCCCCACGGTTGTTTCGTCGGAAGAGAATTACACTTTAACGCCGATGGGAGGAGGTCGTTGCGATGGGAGGAGGTCGTTGGGTTTGCATCCACCCATAAGAATCGGTGTACTCTGCCCTGAATACTTGACGTTTCCAACTAGAGGATGGAACTAGTTTTGCTGCCAAAGAGCTTTCTCAACATCATGGTAATACCAACTGATCAAAGGAGAGGAAATTAAAGACGCCGCCGATAAAGGAACTCCAGCATCAGCAGCGTTTTAGTGAAATGATTTTCACTAACACATGCATGATGGTACGTCTTGCTTGATGGATGAACTACTATACACTAGCTGAAAGACAAGCAAAAACACATGAGCAGTGCCGCCCTTGCCTCACAAGTCAGATCACACGGTGCGTGCACAGGTGACAGGGCCACAGGGCCAATGCTAGCTTCGAGCAGTCTTTTTTAAAATCAAAGTTTGAAAGAGGAACGTTAACAACGCTAGTGTAGTCCCCTATCTCCTACCCTACGCTTTTTCATCTTTTGCTCTCTCTCGCTTTGGACCTCTTCCTTGCACGTCGCGCTCCGTACCTTTTGTTCCGATCAGTCGCCGTTGGCCTGCTGCTGCTGCACCCCCAAGGAGAAAGCCAGAGGCGCTTTCCCAGGCAGTTTTCTACCGTCGAGCTTCCCGTTTCGGAAGCTCCTCGTTGCCGCCCTGTCGGCCTGATGATGTCGCAAGCGGCGATCGCGATCAACTTGGACAATTTTCTCAGATCGAGAAATTAACCTCGTATATACGCATGCTGATCCGTTCCATCGTGTTCTTCTGATGAATAACACTATTTTTTTTTTCAGAACCGCTTTGTTTGCATGATGTGTGTTTTCATCCATCACAGGGATTTCGACAAATTCAAAGAAGAAAAAACATCATTTATACAACAACTGTTACGTGATGGTTCTTTTTCTCGAACAAGTGAGGAGGATGGATCGAGCTCGAGCTTCCCCTGGCGGCATTTGCCGTCAGTGGCGAGCTTGGATCCACATGGCCGAGGGAGCTCGGGGTGCAGCCCCGACCGATGCTGTTTCGGCATTGCCCTCAGCTCGTCCATGGCGGTGAGCGTCTTCTGCGGTTCGTCAAAGCCTTCGTGCGATGGGGCTCTCGTCGGTCTTGGGTTCGGCGGCGACGGCCAGAGCCGGCGCTGTCCGACAGTGGTGGACAAAGGGTCCAGGGATCTGGTTGTAATTTCTATTTTCTTAGGGGTCCTTTCTATTAGTAGAGAAAGACAGCTGTCATTCATATTCCTATACGGCATACTTGTATGCGGTTGTGTATTTGTATGCTTCCTTAACTCTTAATATAGGTATGCTTGAATCAAAAAAAAAAATCGGGGTGGGTGGCGGGCAATGACTCATGACATGATCTCTCGCAGGTAACCACAGGACTCCACACGCCATGCATCCACGCACAACAGCAACTACACACACACACACACCTGCTCATGCGACCACTGACGTGACAAAGCCCTTGCACTGCGCTGTGCGCGTGTAGCTGAAAGTGCACTCACGCATTGATCGTTCGGCCGGCGCACCTGATGCCTTCCTCTCCACTGTAGCTTGGAGGAGACGATGGGGAGAGGATGATGGATGGAGCTGGAGTCCAGTCGGCAGATCTCGCTGCCGGGTCAGTTGCCGAGTGAAATCTACCTGGATGTGACGAGCTGACCGAGGGGTGGCAGTTTTTTTCACCTGATCTGATGCCCTGAACGAATTCGTAAAGCAAGCTAGCTAGCTGCTGGAGATGCGAGCGAGACAGGGACCGGAAAGGTGTGTCAGGGATAAGTTTATGCAGGTCTTTCGTGTCTCCGGCGAGCGATAGACCATGAGGATGTTCGCCGGCGGCGGCCTTTTCGGTGTCGATCGATCTTGCGGCGGCATACTAATTAAGACGGCAGTTTTTCCATGTAGTTTCTTCTTTATTATATATATTAACCAGCAGGGTCTCTTAATTCAGAACAAATTGTCATATGCGCAGTTCTTTGCTATGATTTTTGACGAAAAAAATAAACATGAGTTCAAATTTATCAACATACTTTTTATTTTAAATTTGTGTACTGGATGTTTGCGCTTAGCATCGAACTGCTTGGAGGTTTAGAAATTTTCTCGCCCCCATTAGTTTCCGGTTAGACTATAAATCTGAATCCTGTGTCCTGAGAACAATGTATTTCCCAAGCTTCCTTATTATTAGCAGGCACTAACGGAAACTCTGGGTTTGCCATGTGCCGAAACGTTTACCGTGGGCCAAACATCGGGCACACGGCAAAGACAAGGTTTGCCGTATGCTACGAGAACAGGCACATGGCAAAGTTCCAGCACACGGCAAACAAAAGGTATGCCGTGCACCTAGCCAAAAGGCCCATGGCAAACCCAGGACACACGACAAACCATGCTCTTTGCCGTGTGCCTAAAATAAGACACACGGCAAAGATGGCGGCCAGTGACGTCGTTTGCTGATGGTCCCCTTTGCCGTGTGTCTCAATAAAGCACACGGCAAAGATTCTGTTTGCCGTGTGTTTTATTTTGAGCACACGGCAAAAGTGTACCAAAACAGTTGAATTTGGACTCCGCAAATTTTCTAATATAATAATACAGCACATTTTGCTCAATGCTTAAATTTGGTATTTTTTTGATATATTTTCTATATTTAGACATTTAATGTCAGTAATCGAATTTCTGATGCTTGTACTAGAAGTGTTTTGATTAGTGGAGTACAATGTATATAAAATTGACAGACATAATAGAGAGTCCAATGTGAGCATGTGTGGCAGAAACAGAAGTAAATTTTGGAGATCATGGTAACAAACCATGATCCGGAACGTTTCCCCGAATCATTTTAAAATTCTAATAAAAAGCAGACAAATTCCAAAAATCATGAAATTTGTTGTGCTGTCATTATTTCATGTGTGGATACTATGAAAAAAATTGGAATGTTTCGCACAAGTTTGCCCGTACAGTAGTTATGAATCGAAACATCTACAGAGAAGATCCGTAGAGTTGAGAAGGAGTCGTACATGTTTCTACTCAATGTTACGAACAAATTGGCGGTTCACTTCGAAACTTTTTCTATTTGCAAAACACAGCTTAGGTTGTTTCAAGCCCTAATTCGGTTAATTTTTTTGATCATTTTGCTAATTATAATTTTTTTTCAAGTAATCAATATCACATGATCTATTGAACTTGAGCTTTAACTGCATAAAATAATAGTTCTTTTCCAATACAATCAAAGAGCAAAAAGTGTTTAGTCAGATGACCACGGTTTGTACAAAATTTGAAAAATTTAAATAACATGAAATATTAGAACAACCTAAAAGGAAACGATTTATTTGTTGATCTTAATCAAATTAACATTTGAATCACATAAAATAATAGTTTTTTTATTTGGGTAGTCATTTTGGCAATGTTACGTAAACTGACAATTTATACTAACATCAATATGTGTGGAAAAATACTTTGCCGGGCAAAGACTGGCTTTGCCGTGTGCACTGGATCTGGGCACACGGCAAACCTTTGCCGTGTGCCCAGATTCAAAGCACCAAGATTCAAAGCACACGGCAAAGGCGTGACCCGGGCCTTATCCAAAAATGCCGCGCCTCTCACTTACTCAGCACTCACTCCTCACTCACCGCGCGCTGCCCGCCCGCCCGCACCGCCCACCCGGACCACCGCGCCGCGCTCCTCGCCGCCCCGACCGCCGCGCCGCGCGCCTCGCCGCCCAGACCGCCGCATCGCGTGCCTCGCCGACCTCCCCGAAGCGCCGCCTCCCCGAAGCCCCGCTCCCGACCGCCCGATCGCCCGCCCCGAGCTCGGCGCCGCCTCCCCGACAAGCCGGCCGGCGCGCCGCCTCCCTGCGTCCCCCACCGCCGCGGCGCCGGCCCGAGCGGCGGCAGCGGCTCGGCCCGAGCTCCGGGCCAGAGCTCCGGCGCTGAGCCAGCCCGAGCTCCGGCGGCCATCTCGCGGTCGAGCCGGCCGCCCCCCCACTCCCCCACGGCTGCAATGCCCCGGCCCTTCAGTAATTTTTTTGTTACTTAGTTATTGTAGTTACTTTAATGAATTAGTTAGTTTAAGTGTTTTGTTTAATTAGTTAGATTTATTGTTTAGTTTAAACTGTTAGTTTAATTAGTTAGTATGTTATTTAGTTTAATTACTTACTTAGTTTGTTAATTAGTTATCAGTTAAATTAGTTTAATTGTTTAGTTTGTTTGTTAATTTAGTTTAGTTACATTAGTTTAGTTTACTCAATTAGCAAGTTTAGTTTAGTTAACGTAAACCAGTTAGGCGTCTCCCGTTCGGAACAGATACGGATGGAGATATGCAGATCGGTGCATATCTATAACCGTATCTGTTTCGAATTGTCCTCATTTTTTGGACAACCCGAGGATGCGTAATGGGGTCGGTTTCCATGCTGTACTCCGATCCAGGACAGACTTTCGGCAGCACGTCCCAATTGTTCTCCGGATACACAGTCTCCCTTTCGGGACGTGTATTTGGAGAACAGCGGGGAGGTGCTGTCGAAATTCTGGTCCGAATCGGAGTAGAGCATGGAAACCGACCCCAGCTACGCATCCTCGGGTGGGATTATGACCTATCTTTACCTATTAGAAACTATATACACCGTGTAGATGCACTCGGGGTATTTTATATTATAAAACTCGTTGACATGATAGAGAATGGATGACCGTTTGTGGATGTACACGTGATGGAATCGTGGGGGTGACGTGACTGCAGATTGGATTGAGAAGACCGAGACATTCTTGAATAGGGCATTTTTGAAGCTCAAAGGAGGAAAAAGCACCTGGTGTCCCTGTAGTAGATGTGGAAACACGCGTAGATAGACACGGGGAGAGATGACACGTCATCTTTTCAATCATGGATTTACGAGAGACTATACCCGGTGGACCTACCATGGTGAAACCAATCGTATGAGAGATGAGGTCGTTAGGCAACGCATCGATGATCTTGATTCTGATGCCGGGGTTGTAGACATGTTAGATGATTTTCATGAGGCACACTTCGACGAAGGACGTATGGAGGAGGAGCCAGAGGCAACCGCGAAGGCATACTACGACATGTTGGCTGCAGCATAGGAAGCCCTTCACGGGCATACTAAGGTTTCACAACTGGATGCCATTGCGTGTCTAATGGAAGTGAAGTCCCAGTTTTCCCTAAGTCGAGATGCCTTTGACTTTATGTTGACAGTTATTGGCAGTCTGCTTCCGGAAGGTCACATTCTTCCAAAGAACTTGTATGAGGTAAAGAAACTCCTTCGGGCATTGAAGATGCCATATGAGATGATACATGGGTGTCCCAGCGGATGCATTTTATTTAGAAAAGAACATGCGGAAGCAAAGTACTGTCCAAAGTGTGAAGCCTCTCGGTTCATGGAAGTAGACTCTGGTGATGGACAGAAGAGGCAGCTTACGGTCCCCGTGAAAATTCTACGGTACCTTCCGCCAATTCTGAGGATCCAACGACTGTTCATGACCGAGGAATCCGCGAAACAGATGACATGGCACAAAATGGGTACTCGATACAATCCTCAGAATCTTGTACATCCATCCAATGCTGAATCGTGGACCCATTTCGACGGGATTCATCGTCAGAAAGCTGGGGAGGCTCATAATGTACGTGTTGCACTGGCTACAGATGACTTCAATCCATATGAAATGTCGAGTGCCCCTTACACTTGTTGGCCCGTTTTTGTTATCCCCCTCAATCTCCCCCCGGCGTCATCTTCCAACGACAGAACATATTCTTGTCGTTGATAATTCCTGGACGCCCGGGTAACAATATGAGTGTGTACATGGAGCCTCTGATCGATGATTTGCTCCATGCTTGGGAGGAAGGGGTATGGACATACGACCGAGCTACAAAGACAAACTTCAGAATGTATGTTTGGTACCACTATTCTCTGCATGACATGCCGGCGTATGGGCTATTCTGTGGTTGGTGTGTTCACGGGAAGTTTCCTTGCCCAGTGTGCAAGGCAGCTCTGATGTTCATTTGGTTGTGGAAGGGTGGCAAGTATTCTTCGTTTGACAAGCATCGACAATTCCTCCCTCTTGACCATCCATTCAGACGAGATAAGAAGAACTTTATGAAAGGTGTTGAAGTAAGAGACCCTCCACCGCATATGATGACTGGTGCCGAGATTTGTGCTCAGTTAGATGGTCTCGTGGTCAATGCGGAAGGTGGTTGTTTTGTCGGATATGGTGAGTTACACTCATGGGCGCAGAAGTCGGGCTTATGGAGACTACCATATATGCAGGATCTTCTTCTTCCACATAACATTGATATGATGCACTCGAAAAAGAATATCGCCGAGGCACTGTTCGGAACAATCATGGACATCTCAGATAAGACAAAGGACAATGTTAAGGCAAGAGTGGACCAAGAAACATTATGCGATAGACCAAACCTAGACATGAGGCCTCCCCGAGGTGGCAAGTCATGGAGAAAGCCTAGGGCTGAATTCGTGCTGACGAGGTCCCAGAGGAGAGAAGTACTAGAATGGTTCCAAACCTTAATGTTTCCCGATGGGTATGCAGCGAACCTTAGAAGGGGAGTGAACTTGTCTACTATGCGGATCAACGGGCTCAAGAGTCATGACTACCATATATGGATTGAGCGGCTTCTTCCGATGATGGTTCGAGGCTACCTCCCAGATCAAATATGGCGAGTGCTGGCAGAATTGAGCTTTTTTTTCCGCCAACTTTGTGCTAAGGAGGTATCAATGACCGTAATTCTGGAAATGGAAAGGATGGCGCCTGTGTTGCTCTATAAGTTAAAGAAGATCTTTCCACTTGGCTTCTTCAATCCAATGCAACATATGATTTTGCACCTCCCGTACGAGGAACGAATGGGGGGTCCCGTGCAGGACCGTTGGTGCTATTCAATTGAGAGATGTCAGAAGGTACTTAGAACTAAATGCAAAAACAAATGCAAAATTGAAGCTTCCATCGCAGAGGCATACATTCTGGAGGAGGTCTCAAACTTCACATCAAAATACTATGCTGACAATCTTCCTAGCGTGCATAACCCACCTCCTCATTACAATGCTGGGGAAAATGACTCGAACCTCAGTCTTTTCCGAGGTCAACTCGGAAGTGCAAGTGTAGCGACCATCAAGACCTTGAATCATCAAGAGTGTCGAACTATCATGCTATATGTGCTCACCAATCTTTCCGAAGTCCAGCCGTACATACAGTAAGTTCTGAGCATTCCTTTAGTTTTTGGGTACTCCCTTTTTTTTCTCTAGCCATCTTTACCGTGAATCTTTCGTACATGGATTACAACATAGATCCAAACACATATGTCGGTGAGTTCTTCCAAGAAGATGGGCTAGAAGGGAGTTTTCAGATCGACTTAACTGAGGCGATCGAAATGGAAGTAGAAAATGAAAGGGTTGAGAACGAGGAGGCCGCGGATGAGGTTCATAATGTGCAAGACTTACAATTACTTGAGCGATTACATCTAGACAATGATAGTGATGAAGAAAGCGTTCCTCCTCTGGAGCACGGCGTTGATTATCTAGACACGCGAGATAGCGATGATGAGACATATGATCCAGATAATCCTGATTATGACGCGTATTTCTAAGACATGTAAGATCTGTTCTAATTAATTTACTAGATGTTAGGTTTATTTTAGTAGTTGTACTATTTTATGACCAATTTATTTTTATTACATGTTATTTTCTAATTAGTTTTCATTTATTATATTTGTTGTACTAATTTGTTTCTAATACAAGTACTGATTTGGTTTACTCTTTTCATCTCAGGAAATTGATCAAAGATGGTGGGACGCGGCGGAGGTGTGATTAGGTCGCTAAACGAGGTCCTCGGCAGAGTTGCACAGTCGGCTCGAGGGAGGAGCCGAAGGATGGATGGAGCTAGTTCCTTGGCGTCTGCACCAGCTGAGGATCCGCCCGAGGGCTCTGGCACGGTTCGAGGAGGGAGGGGAAGGAGGGGGAGGAGGAGGGCTCGCAGGAGGTCACCCTCGCGTGTAGCCTCTGCCGCGTCTGAGGAGGAGGACGGCGCGGTACCTGAGGCGGGTACCACTGGCGAGGAGGATGAGGGCGACCACCAGCAGGACGATGAGGGGGTTCAGCAGCAGGAGGACGAGGAGCAGGAGGACCAGGAGGGAGGGGACACTGAGGAGGAGGAGGAGGAGGAGGAGGAGGAGGGGGTTCCCGCCGTCTGGCAGCGAGGCCCGTCGAGACTCCCGGAGCGACCGATACCTTTGGAGAGACGGCCAATTATTCGGCCTGACGGGAAAAGGTAAGCACCTTTAGATGTTATCACTATGTTTTATTTTCATATATTCAAATTGTATTCAAATTGACATATGATAAAAATATTTTCTACAGGAACTTTGTGATCACTGTTCCAGGTGTTCACAAACGCATACCCAATGGTATTCTGGGGTTGCTATGCAAGTTGCACTACCCTGGCTGCATGGAGATTGGCGGACAGCTTCAGCCGGCGTCGTCGTGGGACCACTACATCGCCGCCAATGATGTACCCGATCGGGAGTGCAGGATATTTCCAAACAAGGCGCAGCGGGTGCTGAATGAGCTATGGATAAGGCTTCTGGCACAACATTCCTCATTATTTCACATTGATAAAGCATTTGTGAAAAAGTTTCTTTGTTCGCTTTTATGTGCAGTTCTTCTACAGATGGGAGAACGGAATGCTGCCCGAGGCGATGATGGTGGCTAACACGGCCTGTTACAAGCTGGTGGCGGATATGCTTTACGAGGCACGCGTTCATGCCGTCGTGGACTACAAGGCTCGCATCGAGAAAGTGAAGGTCAAAAAACCGGCAGCGAGAGACATTAAGCTCACTCGGGTACAATACGTGCAGGTAAGTGTGCAACATTATTAATACTAACTTCTTCTTAGATGACGTACGCTCCATTCGATCTTTATATTTGCCATATACTTGATGACGTGCAGGTGCCTCCGTGGTGGATAGCCGGAAACTATCAGTGCTGGGAAATGATAGTGGACCAGTGGTGCTCGCAAGCCTGGATTAAGGCCCACGAAGCTGCTCGGGAGCGGCGTCTGAGGATGCCAGGTGCACCGCACCATTAGGGCAACCGTCACCCCGGCGAGTTTTCGTCTAGATGTGTACGTGAATTTGTTATTTTATTCTAGCTTTCGATTCTTCTAAATTTCTAATCACCTTGCTTTATTTCGCAGTCGGCGTCACATGGTGGCCAGCTTTTATCCCAGCTACAGGCGTACGCTTTGTCCCATAAGGGGAGGGCGACATCAGATGTCACCTTCAACCCGAAGGACCCGCCCAGTGCGTAAAGCAACCAGAGCGTCCACAGCCGCCTCAGTGACTACACCTCGATGGCAAGGGAGGTCAACGTGCCCAATTTCGATCCGTACACGGCGCCCATTGATGCAGAAGTCGTCATGAGGGTGGAAGGAGGCAAGAAGCATGGTCGCTACTGTAACGTCCCGCCTCCCCGAGGTCGGGCCCGCTTACATCTGGCAGTTTTATAGGACATAGACTACCCTCACAGACCAACACAAGTCTTTTCTGCGCACTTTGTCCTTACTCGTGCGCACCCTGGAAGAACTTTCCGGTCGGTCACCCATCCCGAAATTGCTCCAGGCCAAGCACGCTTAACTTTGGAGTTCTTTCGAGATCGACTTCCGGAAAAGAAGTTGCAACTTGTTGACATGAGTATTCTATCAATCCTATTAAGTCCTGGGCCGGGATGTCACAGCTACTACATAGCCGACAGCTCAATCAATCCGGCCACCACTCCCAGTCTGTCGCAAATTCGAGCCAGAAGCACTAGCTCCAGCCTGGGAATACGCTCCCGCCCAGACAGTACAGACGTTCGGATGGCGGCACTCAAGGTTATTTCCGTTTCATCTAGCGTTCCTTAATTTTTACGTACGCTATGTTATGTATTGTAACCGTGGAATCAAATTTTGCAGGCTCAGATGGAAGCAGACTTCCAAGCATGGCAGGAGGCCCAGGAGGCGAGGTGGCGGGCTGAGCGTGACCACTTGCAGGCTTCATTGGATACGGCTCTTGGCTACATGCGAACTGTGGGCTCGGCGATAGGTCTTTCGCCGCCAGCAGTGATTCTGACTCCGGCACCACCTACGCCAGTTCAGCTTACTCCGGCGAGAAACTTAACAATCAACGCCTTTTCATTTAACATAGAGACTTAGCACATTGAATGACTTAGAATACAACCAACTACGACTCTGAACTTAGGATAATGCTCAGAATTTGATTTCTCATATAATACATCCTCGTAAATGCAATATCGTCACTTATATGCAGAATCAATCGGCGGCATCCAATGACGGGCCAGTCAATCCAGACATATCGCCTCCCCTGACGCATGCATCGCCTCCCCCGACGTCTCAGCCTCCGGTGTGGCCACCTCCTCACTGGGTGGCTTACTTGCAGCAGTACGCGCAGCAGCACTCGTGGCCGCACGTGCCCCCGCTGCCACCCCCGCCGCCGGCCCCTTGAGTGGTTCTTATTTGTCACTATATGCTACCTTTATTGTATTGACTTATATGGACACATTCAGAAACTTGTATGCACTATTTGTGGTGTAGTTGTGGTTGTGGACGAACGATATTCCCACTGTATTTGGATTCGCACTTGATTGTGTTATATAAATGTTCTGGTTGTGTTATATGAAATGTGTGTTATGACTACTTTGATATATATGCTTTGCTAAAATCTTATGGGTTCCATATACGCGATAAAACAATAAAAACAGACAAAAAAACCATTCTTTGCCGTGTGCAAAAACCAAAGCACACGGCAAAGAATGGGGCCTGTCTGGAAAACACCTTTGCCGTGTGCTAAATCCAAGGCACACGGCAAAGGATCCATTCTTTGCCGTGTGCTATATTATTTGGCACACGACAAAGTAGCATGCCACCGTCAGTTGCCGTCGTGCCCCTTTTTTTGCCGAGTGTCGAGTAATGCACACGACAAAAGCTTTGCCGTGTGCCCGACAAAAGACCCACGGCAAAGAAGGTCTTTGCCGACGCTTGGTTGCCGTGTGCTACACATGGCAAAGCCTTTGTCGTGTGCAAACCGGGCTTTGCCGTGTGTTTTAGGCACACGGCAAATAGCCTGTGTCCCGTAGTGAGGCATAGGCAACCTCAATTTGTTTTATTCTGATCCAAAACACGAGCTCACTGAAGAAGTAAAGCGCAAATTGAAGAACCCCATGCCTTGTGAGTAAGAAAGAATTGAGACTGTTGATGGTTGATGTGTTGTGTCCTCTAGTTTCTTTCTTTTCTTTTTTTTTGTTACGATAAGCTGCAGTAGTTGAGACTTTGAAAGAGACACGGTACCCCAGGTAATAACAAGGGTTTTGAATCGTTGGGGCCGGGACACTAACCAGTAGTGCCCATATCGGCACGCTGTGTACATCATGCAGAGGAGAGTTGAGGCGATCCTAAGTCCGTTGTCCAAATAGGTATAGGACAGGGACCTCTAGCGCTCTAACTATAGGCTAAGGTTCTCTGGCTGGGTCAACAAGACCAGAGAGAGACGTCCCAATCTGGTCTTCATCACGGAAGGCGCAGCCTTGTCGGACAAGGGCATGTACGATTTATACTCAAATAAAGGGCCCTACGAGACTATGGATAGCTTGTCAACTAAGGCACATTTCCACTATGCATGGGTTGATGATCACGTTTGTCCAAGATATAGACGCAAAAGATCTTTCTTGAGGTTCATCCTAAATAATTCTCATTATCTTAGTTTTTCATCGTCATGCCCTTGTAGCTAGAGAAATCCCCTAGTACAGTAGGTCTCTGATTTCTCACCATTTCACTTTAACTAGCCTGGAGATACTCCGAAATTCCGATGCTTTTCCCATAACAATTGCGATTGTACATGTATAGAATTCTACGCAGCGAAATGGTACAAAATTGCAACAAAAAAACGCAAACAAACAAACAAACAACAAAAATAACAATAGAACAACTATATATAGCCACAACGTGTGGATTTTACTACTATTATTAAACTTTTTATTACATGGCGACATATATTGTGAGCAATTGTGACACACCGCGTCCGCACCAACGCAATAATCTAGGCTATTGATCCGAGCATCACACTGGCACAAAAATCCCTTTTGCCCTGGTTCCAAACCCCCCTTTATTTCCAGTTATGGAACTAGACTCGAACCCGAGATCTCTTGCCTCGTGTATAACTTTCTTGTCACCCTATCTACACAGCACGTGTGATTTTACTTGGAATGCTTTCCTATTGAAACAACACGTAGAAACCTCTTAGTCCACGTAGATATCACCAACTGGGACTAAAGGGTATTTCAGTCCGTGTTGGTGTTTAGTCCAGGCTGGACCAACCGAGACTAAATGGTGACCCTAGACTAAAACTTTTGAATTTTTAGTCCCGGTTGTTAATACTAGCCGGGAATAAAGATGGACCTTTAGTTCCGGTTGGAACGTTACGACCTCTAGCCGTTGGACCCAGAACTAAAGTTTCATTGGTTCCGAGCCCAACGGCGGCCGGGACGGATGCAAAGATCAAATACATTTTTTGTAATAATGAAAAGACCTATAAAGAGAAAAGGAAAAAAAAGATCAAGTGGATGCATAGCAATAGTGCACTATAAACTAGTAGCCGATCGATCATGCACATGCATCCAGTGATTGTCTAGCTGATCCGTCGGCGTGACTGCACGTCTCTGAATCCTGAACCACTTGGCCGGCCAGACATTTGCATGATGCTTGCATAATGGCCGCGCATGTAGTATCATGCATGGCCACGTACGGTAGGCCCTTCTGCCACGTGCCTCTGCTTGTACTTGTACGTATCCCATTAGTAGTATTTTATTTACAGCGATATTCTTTAATTAATTAATATAAGCAAGTGGTGTTGTATAAAGATTATTCTTAATTATATTTGGAGTTCATGCTGATCGAGGAGGACACGGCCACACGGGGACGGGTTTTGTCATGTCGAGCGTGTGCCCGGAATGACACTAGTTCTCGGGTGGTCCATCGATCCATCGACACGATGTGCAGGCATGGGCCCGGCGAACCAGCTGATCGTGGGTGCAAGGATCGCCATCTATCTGTGGATATGATGCGATACATTGTTGACATGAAAACGACACGGATCGATCGGTGCATCATCACCGACGGACACACACAGAGAGAAAGTAACAGCGACGAACTATCATGTACCGAGCAGGAACCCCCGGTTTGTACCGGTCGCCCGCCCGGTACCACCTGGCCGGTATGTAGTATTCCGTTAGGGGAAGCATGAGCAACTGGTAACAATTAGACGAGCGAAACGCACCATATGTTCCAAAACTATATCCTCGTATGGTCATGTAGGTTCTCCAACTTTTCGAGGGTTCATTATATATATTCCACTCGAGGTTTATTAATTACTGATCTGGATTCATACCTTTGAACGACATGAAAGTTTAAAGGACATAGACGATCATTTTGAGAGTTTATGGATCTAGACAATGACGGAGAACGACACATTTTACTTTAATTAGGTTGCAGGGACTGGGGAGAAAGCAGCAGTCAATCCGCTAATCATCATGGCAATTGGCAAACAAATTGTGCCTCATCACGCACAATTAATCATTGCTCCAAAACGCTGAGCTGACGAGGAAATATTAACAAAACAATTCTTTACTTCAAAACAAAGACATTATTGAAACCTTCATATTGGGGCTCTGAAGAAGCTTCTTCCACGCCAGCATATTCTGGAGAACACGACACACACTCGTACAAGGATCTGGCTGTTGCTCTTGCACTGTTGTCTTTCCACTTGTCAGACTTTCAAAATTGCACACTGCACCGCCGGCTCGATGGATCGAGTGCATTTAATTTAGACCAAAACAACAAGTCTCCGATGACAATGTACAATAATCAAATCAATATATATCCTCTTGGAACAGCGGCAAGACAGCGATAGGGCAACCACCAGTCCACCACTTGATCACATCTTCCATTAGGAACTAAGCTCTGCCAAACAGAGACTCACTCTGTTCGCTGGGCTGGAGCTGGAACTGGTGGTTGGAGTGGTGTGAGAGAAAAATATTATTGGTTGGCTGGTGGCTGGAAGCTGGTGCTGGAACGGTGTGAGAGGAAAACACTGTTGGGCTGGAGGCTGCTGGAGCTGCCGAATAGAGTGACTGTCTATCCGATCTTGTACCATCACACCGCTGAACACAAGCAAGATAATAGAGATGTACCATGTCACGATAAACATGGATCACCGTGCGCAATTCTCATTGTGCAACCGATCCTAGCTGTGAACCGGCTAGGGGGGGTGCAAATTGGTGATTTTTAAGTGCATCTCAATATTCTTTAGTTCAAATATTTATGCTACTTTTTAAAATGTGATTCTATCTGGAGAAATAACATGAATATTTGAACTAAACAGGGTTAAAGATACACTAAGAGGTCACCAATTTACACCCCTAGCATCGGCATGCACGGGAACCTCTTGTGAGTTTTGTTCTCTTTTGATTCGATGAATTATTGTCACGCGTGCTTGCTCATAGGATTTCAAGGACGGCGACTCCAAATCTCTAGCCACTATAGTGCAAAACTCCGGGCCTGCATGTCAGTGACTGTCGGTGTCGGTTTCGTCGCGGATTTTATCCATATCCACACCCGTGCTCAAACGTTTTTTCCCCCGCACGACAGACAACAGGCACTATAGCTAGGTGTCACCTTGGGCCTCAGTTCCACGTTGAGGACGACATCCGTGGGGCGTAGCTAGGGCTTTTGCTTGGGTTGGGGGACCTCCCTAAGTAGACGGCATGGAAAAAAGGTTGGCATCCTACTATCTATCCATACAAGGCCAAAACATTTGCACGCCAAGTCCGCTGAAATTCTTGCAAGGGCACCGTCGTCTTGTGGTTTTCTTTCACGCGAGATCGTCGCCGGCGCAGTCTGCAAGGATCAACTGGCCCTGTCTGCACTTCGCTATCTGTCACAAGTGGTCACCACGTCCATCCCAAAGTCCTACAAGGCAATTAACCGATGACGGGAAGATTAAGGAAGAAACAAACCCAAGATTACGACGGTTCATGTCTTGCGTCTAGCTGTACCTCTCCATTCCCCAGGATCATGCCAAAGTTTTGCCTGTTAAGAGTCAGCCAACAACGACTGCAGCTGGAGACTTGAGAAAGAGCACAACTTGAATGATCTGTACAGAGAATATCACGGAAGCATGCCTTGCCCAGAGAATATCTGTACAGCTTGAATGATCTGGTTTCCTCAGCAAAACAACGCGCAGGACACCTCCTATACACTTGAATCTCCGGAACTTTACAACCCTCAGCCTAGGAGAGCAAAATGGTAGCTTAAAGTCTTGGGTAAAACAAAGAATTAAAGAATGATACGATACATTCAACACCTACAAGATCTCACTATAAGTTGTTCGGGCTTACTACATCAGGGGGCGCTAATTTACACAACTTCTGATTTACATCTGTACATACCATTGTGGGGGTATAGTAGGTTTGGTTAAGCACGAAGTGCTTCCTTGATCCCAACTTTGGGCCGTGGAAATGCATTTGCCAACCATCTGTGTTTCAGCTTCAGGACCCAACCGCAGAGCAAAGGAAGGTGGTTCAAAATGGTACGCGTCTGTTTCAAAGAGAGTCTCTTGGGTTGGCTCAGAGATGGTGTGTGAATGAGGCTTGCTCCTTGCGGCCCTTCTCGTGGATGTCATTGATTAGCTGACGAAGCTCTGGGAAGATTGTCACGATCACTTGTTCTAACATTGCGTACGAGAGCTGCTTAACGCAGACATTAGACTGCAACCACAGGGTACTGTATAAGTTAATCAGAAGGAAGTCTTGTCATGAGACCTTAAGATACTAGGATATTGAGTTTTACTTACTTGGAGGAAGTAGTACATGTCCCTTGCACTACGTCGGTACTGCTTGTACCCAATTATGCTGACTAAGGTAGACGGGGTTCCATCTGAAAGGTCATCGCAAATCAAATTAGCATTTTCCTTAGCAAATCATATTAGCTGGATGACATGGTGCTGTAGGCATAAACGGTAGCCTAAATGGTGCATTTCTTGAAATCCACTTAAGTGCCTAAGCAAAGGAGTCAGTTGTTAACCGGAAGTAAGGAAACTAGAAGAATGCAGTAATGATGCATCCTTTTTTATTTGTATGAAGTTATCCATTGCAGAGGCAATGAAGACATCGCCAATGCATCAGATATTCAGAACTATTGCTGCTACACACGCTACCCGGGATTTTGCATATTTTTTTGCTCAAAAGACACCATATAAATTTGCACACATACATCATCCATCAATCCTTAACTTTTTCAAGAGAAAATATAAACAAAGAAAGAATTTAAAAGAAATGAGCCAAAACAGTTAAAAGACTGACCTAAAAGAAGTTTCTTAACTTCACTGGCATTTCTAGATGCCTCGAGCTGAAATTCAAATGAGCTTGCACCACTCTTCTTGCCACTCCCAGTCCCAGATGACTGCTTGTCAAATTGACTTGAGCCACCGCCATTCCCTTTGTAACCGTCCAACTTGGTGAAGAATATACCATTAGGCCAAAGGGTCTGTTGAATGACAAATCCATTAGTTGCACAAATAGGGGAGAACGAAGTTTGAGATCCATTACGTATGATTTACAACTAATTCTAACTTTGACCACAGTCCCTGCTGCCCCCATCAGAAAGAAATAACCAATCTTGGCATAACACTTGTGGGTGGTACTTCTGTCATATAACCTATGGACCTTAAAGGATCAAGAAATTATTGGATTGCATATATTACAAAGAGTGCCCCCCCCCCCCAACTCACAGACAGGCACACACACACACACACACACACACACCAAAAGGTAGTATGAAAGATATAAATTTCAAAGTGAAATAAGAAAGAGAACCTAAACCTAGTGAAGGAAAACAGATAGTAGCCTTACATCTTGAATCCAACGTATTACTTGAACAATGAAATCCTCTCTTCGGAGCCAGTTGATTTGTCTTATAATCCATTCATCGATTGCATCTTCCATGACCAACTGCAAAATTTGTTTAGATATCCAAAGAACTTGTCTCCTGCAGATGCCATACATATTAATCATGTTCTGCTATCGAAAGGTGGAAACAACTGGGTTGCAAAAGAATGTTTAAATTGTGCTACCAAAACATGGATGGTGAAAATGTTTAAAATTGGTCTGCACAGGGCTATGATCAGCAGAAAAATATACCGATACCAAACAATGAATCTTTGTCCAAATTTGAGAAAATCCAAACAAGTTATAAATGTGAATGGCATAATTGAAGCGACACCTCACCCATATCTCAGTATCATGTAAACAAACATCAGAAATTATAGTGCCATAATACATCAAGTGACAACCATACTGATATCTAGTGACCAGTCCAATCAGATCAATGAAATGCCTTTGGGTCATTTACTTCAGTTTTCGTTATGTAACAGTAGTCCAAAACTAGAAAGCAGATTCATTCTGAGGAACACATTAGATAAGGTTCATGATAAAAGGAACTAACCGTATCCAACCCCGCCGCTTTAGCTGGAATACCTTCTCAACCAGGTTCAATAAAGGCACGCTAACATTTGTTGGCATCCACTGTCAAAGAAAATAGAAGGTTTATTAACAAAAGCTGCCTGTTGTCTGCATCAAATAAAATATATAGTAGTAGCTGGGGTATACCTCAGGAGGAATTCCTGTTGGATCCTCGAATGTATTCGGAGACGACATGTTTGAAGAATCAGAATATGCTCTCACAGGTTTTTGTATTTGTTCGCTCATTTGTGAATCAAAACTGGCGTGCGTTTCAATTTGCTTAATATCATTTGAAGTATGTCCTTTATTATTCACCTCATTGTCTGAGTGGCATCCACTATTTACAGATGAGGTGAGATCTTCGTAGTTACTATCACCGTCAGAAAGGCTATGAACCCTTTCCAAGTTTTTATGATGCACGTTGTGGTTATCTGTCTCTTCTTGGTTCCAAGGTAGATACATTCTATTATCTATGAATTCTGCAGTTGCACTAGAAGGTGATGTGCCAACCGCCCGTTTCAAACCATCTGAAACTCCTTTAAATTGTCGAACAATGTCATCCATTGCATCATCAACATTAACTGTTGCAGAACAAATAAAATATCTTTAAGAAAAGAACAGAAAGCTCATAAATTTTAAGGGGAAACAAAGAAGTGCAGGATTATGCATACCAGCCAAAGTTTTCATAACAGAGGTGGACTTTCCTGCAGAGTAATTCTACAAAAATGCAAAAGAAATAAACTGCTAAGAACCTCAATAAAGTTTTGAAAGAAGACGTGCACATTCTTTTGTTATTAGCGACAACACTTATGAGGATTTGGTTGGTGTAAACTACACACCTTTGATGATGCACTAAGAAAATCCCAAACTTCATGTTGTTCTGCAATGTTAGCTATAGACAAGAGATCCTATCAAACACAAAATGAATATTATCAACACGTCTGAAATAAATTTGAGGAAATATGCTAGTAAACAAATCATACTTGAAGATACTTGTCCAGGAGAATGCATCGTTGGTGCACAAGGTAATCATCAACACTAGATGAAAGAAAACTCTTTGGAGGTAGATGCAATGAATAATTAGGTATCTCCTTCAGCTGTCGATGAAGACGTTCAAAATTTCGGTATCTACAAACGGAAGCTATAGGTCAGCATCATACATCATACTCTTTAGGAGCTGCAATTAATTTACAAAATACACAAAGTAAAATCATGCCTTCTTTTCACAAACCAGGTCTTGTTATCTGCATCAGTCACAGCAATAGAATAAACTGCAAAAGATTTTGAACCTAGTTTCTCGAAATATGCACCGACAACCTGCAAATAAGAAAGGCACAACCAAGACAAATCACATCAGCTGTTGAGAAATGATATCACTTCACATAAATAAATGCATATTGCATCAAGAACAAGAGGACCAAAGGTCTTAAAATTGTTAGACCTGAGCAATCATGCAGAAATGGAACGTATTGTAGAAATTACTTCTCATCATTAAGAACTGAAGGACTGCATACAAATTAAGCCAAAAAATATAGACTTGAGAGTTCTCATAGGAAACCCAGTACTAAAACTTTTTGTTTTTTTCTCAAACGACGCAGGAGAACTGTGCGTCATTTCATTTAAGAGAGAAAAAAAGTACAGAGGTTAGAGAACCTCAGCACACACCACACACCCACTCACAGCAACCGCATGAAACTAAGACATGCCATACATCTTACAAACGAACAAAACCAGGACCTCCAATAATGCTCCAACAATCCCAAACAGGATTAAAATGAAGCGTGTGCCCATAGAAAAAATTACTTATGGAATGATGAAAATGGGAAAACATATGGGATAGTGATATAAGGACCGCAACCAATGAGGCAATGATTGATTTCTTGAGTATAAAGGAACAACCTGAGAGCAAAAGAAATTCAAACCCCGTACCCATAAATGTTTAAAAGACCAGGTACAAAGAAAATAACGAAACAATAACATGCAAAACAATTGTGGAGTAATGTTAAGAACTTCTGAAACTTATCTCACACGAGAACGAGATGTACCTAATGGAGTTAGGTTACTATCCCTATATTTCACCAGAAATTTTGGCAAAAACTACTATTTTCGTCCATTGGTGTAGGGCATATTTTGACCTGAAAAGGTCTTCGAATGTAGGCAATGACTATCAAATTCTTTTACATATATTTTCAATTGCTACTAAATCAACATCATACTGTCTCCTGAAAAAAACATTGAATGAAATATAAAATATTGATACAACTTTTGTACACTACATGCATATAATCTGACTAATTGTTGGTCCAAGATTTGACTTTATAAAAATCAAAATATGCCTTATAAACTTAGGGAGCAGCAACTTAACCCTTCTGGATTGATCAATTTTATTCTGTTAAACCAAGCAACCTGATTACTGTGAATAAGAAAATGATACTGGAACGAGTTCCTGTGATAGAAGCAGAAAAACTTACCCTGCATCTTATCTTTGGAACATGCAACAGTACCTCAACATGAGAGGTAAGACCAGAAACCTTATCATCCTGATTTTTCCTTGCATTTCCACTTTCACTAGAAACCATGGGTTGGTTACTTTTGGCCAAATATCTTTTCTCAATATCAGGAGTACTACTAGACCGCTTTAGTTGATCTTTTGCAATGTTGCTGGTTTCATGTGTTTTTTCCTTGCTGCTGTAACTAACTTGATTCACCTCTTTTGGTTTCACTTCATTCTTATTTTGTAAAGCAAGCGGATGACTGCCTGTGACAAACGTGGACTGAACATTCCTATTTGTACTATGCATCATGGTCACCATGTATTTATCATCAACAGATGCAATTCTCTCATTGAAGTTAGAGGATAGCTCTTTAGCCACTGCCACAGTCCTTGGACTGTTATCTAAACCACCAGAACCTTTCAATCTTGATGAATGGTCTGCTTTAATCATTTTCTTTTGGTAATTTCTTCCTATTGCCCACATGTTCTCAAGATTCTCAGGGGCAAGAACCTCTGATCTTCTTTTAGTAGCTGCATCCAATACCACTGCCCAGTTTGGCTGACGAGGCTGGATGGCACTGTCATGGTCATCCTGCAACACTTTTGACTTTCCACCTTCAGAAGTAACAAGTGTCCTCATGCCAGAATTATTTCCTGGAACTAAGCCACTTGGTTCTAAAGCCAAATTCCTCGATTCCTTTTGGGAACCTTGCGAACCGCCTTTGTAAGATGGATGATCATGCATTACCGTCACAGTTCCAGTATTAGCCATGTTTGCATTGCCTCCTACATTGCTCGTGTCATTGTTGTTTAGAAGGTAGACAATCAACTCGTTCATATAGCTGAAACAAGAACAAACATAAAAGAAAGGGTTGGTACTTACAGTCACAGATAATCAACTGATATACTGCTTTAAGCCAACACATTGCCATAAGTCATATCTAATAAAAACTTACGTCTACTAATTACAATCAGCAGTGTATGATTACTAAGCAGAGATAAAAAAAGACACTAACAGAACTTGAGAAACAAAATGTACAGGTTTCCTTTGAATTATGTCATGACCCAAAGTGTGCAGCTAGGCAGTACTTAACATTTGAAAATCTGATTTGGAGTGCAAAATATAAATGAAGTTAAGTATTAAGAGTTGAGAGCTTACATTGGACTTGCAAAGTTCATCACTGGCTGCAAGACAAGGCAGGTCATGAGTTCCCTGGAGAAACAGCGAACTAGTGGACTCTGAGCATCTTGTGGTCTTAAAACTAGAGCCATAATGCCCCCCACAATTTCTTGAAGAACCTAAAAACCATATTAATTAATTGTTGTATTGTTGAATATGGATTACATGAAACCTAAATTGTTAGCTCTTACCTTGTACTCGTGCTCTGAAGATAACAGTGCTGGATGAAGTTCCTGTGAAACAATTAGGTGCTGCTTCAGTCTCTCATCTCTTTCCTCGGAAGACAACGTCCTCATAACATCAGCACCAATTACAGCTTGATTCTTCCGAAAAATATCTAAATGGTCACCAATCAAATCAACCATATCCCTGAAAATAGGGGGAAAGGAACACTTTAGCAGAGAAATGACGACTAAATAATGGTGTGCTACATAAAAATTGAAGCCTCTACTCACCTTGTTAGCAAGTCAACTAGATTCATCTCTTTCACCCTGCCTGATAATTCACCAAGACCATGAAGTATTAAGCCACATATCAGTTCTGGGGCCTCTCTGTCAGGAGTAATATCTGAATACCACAAGTCTAAAACAAAGTCCCTCAAAATATTGTCAGTGAAACTTTCAAAAGCAGCCTCAACGGAAGGTGAGCCAACTTTCCTTCTCCATCTTGAAACCGGCAGCACAGTTGAAAGACGATGATCATTAGCAGATAACTGTTTCTTTGACACTTGAGACAAATATGTATGCTTCCGTGCAGGCTGTTCCCTCCAACGGAACTCCACTTTGAAGGAGAGATATCGGAGAAATGCAAGTATAAGGATCGACATGGGCACATTTGTCCACATTGATTTGCTTGTATCTATTAGAAATAAAATGATATGATCTTAGCATGGACACCGGATCATTTATTTAAGAAGAAATATACTAATAAGCATAAAAACATAAAGAAACTTCTGCACACAATGATAAGTCAATAAAAGACGAAAGACAAAAATTATAGGAACTTACAGGTGGCCAACACATTCACAGATTGCAAAGTGAAACAAAGAAAAAGAAAGCAAAGGTCATTTTGACAAGTAAAACACTGGAGAAAATATATGAATGGCTAGAATATATATAAAGTTAGACATGACTCAATACTGACTTATTTCACTTCAGCTTCACCCTTGTGATGCTAAAAAATGTTCATTTTTGTTAAGCTACTTTTCCACCAACAACTGGCCAAATACTTTAGAAATAGTTTCACAAGTGGTGGAATCTATTGGTAATTTCTCTGTACAAGTAACTCAAATTTAAGCTCTCATAAGCATTCCAAGCCAATTCAACAAGCTCCTTTACTAATGATCTCCACTTTAACCCTAGAAACGAGTAGTAGTAGTAACTAAATTGGATGCAGGCAGCAAAACAGCAACTAATAACATAACAAAATTGCCACATAACAGCCACAGCAGCTCCGCATTGGATACATTCAGGAGCTGCACAATGGGGTAGCGACAAGCTCTAGCTGCCCGGCTAACAAAAGATTCCAGCTTTGTAACGCGATATCCTTCAGATTCCCTCACGATTCCAGCATCCACAGAAGCCGCTACCCAAAATCTCTTGCAGCTATGCCTAGTCCATTAGTAATCGCAGTTGCGTTCCGCAGCGAAGCACGGAATGACAGGGTAACAGCGCCAAGCCAATCTAATCCCTCATCAGGTCGGTGTTGGGACACGAAAAAAAAAGATCAGTTGGATCCATGCCACTACAATTTCACGAAGTGAAGTTGGATTTCATGTTGAAATCCATGGGAAACAGGGAAGCAATCGGGCCTCAAATGAGGGGGCCAGGGGGCTCTCACGCGTGAGGAAGTAGGAGATGGCGAAGACGCAGAGCGCCCACCCCACGGTGCGCAGCTTGGCCTCCTCGATCAGATCGTCCACGCTCTCCATCCTCTTCCGCATCTCGGCCCGCGCGCCGCCGGGGCGCGGCCCGAGGGGGGCGGCGGGAGGGGGCGGGGGTCAGCAGGGATCGAGCTGGGTAGCGGATCCCCCGAAGGGCTCCTCCGCCGCGGGCGCCGTCGCCGGAGAAGAAGGGCCGGGGGGTGGCAGCGCGGCGAGTTTTTTCGACGGCGATTTTTTTTCTTCTAATTTTCTCTTTCTCTTTTTTTGGATTTTCCTTGAATCCGGTAACGTGCCCGAGACGAACCAGCCTTTGTGCTCTGCGCTGTGGACCCCGCGACGAGTCCCCGTGCGGCACGCGGGCGGATGCCATGTGGACCCGCTGAAAAGGTGGCCCCCGCAAGGGAGTGTTTGGGACGTCCGATCGGGAAGGGACGGTCAGCGGATGCGGGTGACTGGTTCGCGCGCTCGGAGGTGGTGGGACCCGGTGTCAGTGGGCGTGCTGCTCAGAGTGGCTGGTTTTAACGGTCATGCAGGTTGCCCTGTCACCGGTATGTGGGGCCCACGGGGATGCTGCAGTCCTAGGAGTCCATGGCCGATGATTCCGGATAGGCAATGGCTGTGTTTGTGTTTAGTTGGTGAAATTTTTTAGATTTGGGCACTGTAGCATTTTCATTGTTCTTTGGTAATTAATATTCAATCATGGACTAATTAGTCTTAAAAATTCATCTCGTCGTTTACAGTTGAACCAATTGGTTGTTTTTTTCAATTTCATTTAATGCTCCATGCATGTGTTCAGAAATATTGTGGAGAGGACAAGGATAATGATGTTGTGGCCTAAGACATCCAGAGCATGAGCAGCCTTTTTCATAAAAAGAAAATAGTAGATGAAAGAGCAGCCTTTCGTTGTGTTTGCTTGGTTTGTCAGCCAATCAGTCAGCAGTACTGTTCTCTCATACTAAATCAGCACCAGCCACCAACTACCAACCAGTCAGCAGTACTGTTCTCTCATAACAAATCAACACCAGCCATCAGCCACAGCCAAACGAATGCAGCGGTTGCCTTTTCGGGTTTTTTTTTTCCGGAGGCAAAAGGATCACCAGAACGAAGCTGGCCACTCATCTTTCCACGTCTGCAGGAACTCAGAACTTGGGAAGAGCTGCAATCTCAAGTTTAGAATAGTGAGACTTGAATTAACTCGTACATACGAGTACTCCCTCGGGTCAATAACAAACGACGCTCCAGACAAGGAAAACCAGCTAAAATCAGTCTGTTTTTGTTTGAAACGTCATGTATTGCTGACTGGAGGTAGTACGACGTATCATGCAACATTCCCGAATCCCGACTCATATAGAACACAAGAATTTTGTTCGAAGTAGCTACACAGAGCGTGATACTCGTTGTGTTTATACCTAAAAATAGTCGAAAGTTGATTTCATATTGTTTGTATTTGAACTACCATAGCATGAATAAAGATGGAACGTGTTTTCTGCAAAAAGCAGAAGGAACAGACAAAACACACTAAAAAAAGCAAAATTTGGGGCATTCCGAGAATTGAACTCGGGACCTCTCGCACCCTAAGCGAGAATCATACCACTAGACCAAATGCCCTTCATGCAAATTGTCTGCTTCATAATATATTTACCCACTAATAATTGCCTTGTTGTACGGCACTACCACTCCCCGATTCCGAGCCTCACTGGCACCGTCTCGTCTTCGCGCCGCCGGCGAGCCATTCCCCTCCGCCGGTTCCTCTCAGCCGCGCCCCCATGCCTCAGCAGTGCGCCGGAAGCGAAAAGAAAGTTCGGAGACAGCTTGGAGCTAGAGATTTCGGTTTCCGGAGCCTTTCTGGATTTGCGCGGAACCGGGACGGCCTCCGAACAGCACCGGATGATTCCGGCCAAGACGATTTGAGGCGCAGGGGGAGGTGACTGCCACCGCCCAGCAAAGCGTGGTGAGCTTCTTGCTGAACCCTAGGAGATTTCAGATTCAGGGAAGTTTCTTGTGGGGAGCACTGGGCTAAAATTTGACGAAATTGCGTCGGAAAAAAATGGGATGTATACGGAGTAATAGGGAGTAGGAAGCGCAGCCCATGAACCGAATCCCTGCGCTACGCAAGTATTCCATGGTCTGGGGTGGGTTATCTCCAATCCCCTCTGATCGCTCATAGTGGTAGATCCTCGTCCTTGTATATGATGTTCAGACTTCTAACTCTGTCCTACTTTTAAAAGGCTCATAGGACTGATGTGTTCATGTCATATTTGCAGAAATAAGATAGTATATCCTAGCAATAATTGTTTGTCAGTCTTCTTTTCTTGTGGCATGATGCAGTACACGATGTGTGTCTTTACCTTATACGGAGTATGTCTTCTTTTTCCTGCTAATGTAGTTTATGTCAGGTATGATGGATATAAGGGGTTATACTAGAGATGAAATTCCCCTAATAACGATGCAATATGCAGTGTGTCAGTCAACATAGATTTCCGCTTCAAATTTCATTAAGAAATAATCACTGATGTTAGACAAACATTGGTTTACTAATTGTTTTCCAGTTGTATGTTTACACAGCCAACCACTGCTTGGTTTGAACTTTGAAATGGCCATGTTACCTCCAGCAGTCAAAAAATGTGATCAAAGCATTGGGTTTTCATGGCGCAACTGAGGATGGTGAACAAGCCAGCTCGAGGCCATGTGGTAGTACATTGTAGCTCATAATTAGCCTGACTAGTATGCACATGCATAATTATTGTATATACAAGAAATAGACATAGTTAAGTCACTTAATCAAATGATATCAACAGTTCGGATCTTTGCAGTAGAGACAGTGCGCCATAGTCCCTAATATTTTATTTGATTCAGATCATATTCAACTATACTGATCCCTTTGTGATGGATCTTGTCTCTGGCAGATGAAACTTGCCAGCAATATGAGTGTTGAACACGTTTATGGAGGTTGAGCATTGAACTCTTTTATGGAGGCCATCTTTACCTATTGCTAACAGCTTGTCAATTTGTTGGAAATGTTTCCCTCAGGAATCGAACTCGTTCTGTAGCCTAGAATGACGAATTAGCAATGTTAAGTATTAATAATTGTTGTCTTATCCCGTAATATTAAGCGAGAAGCTGGAAATTTATCACCTTGAACATGTGCTTTTATTGATCCGTGACCTTCTATGTCCCATGTAAAGATCCATGAACTCATGAACTTATTCTCTTATTTCACAAGAGAGAAGAAAAAGGCATTTTGAATAGTTTCTGCAAGACATGTATGCTCTAATTTTAATTGAGACTGAAAATGTATCCATCCACTGAGCTTGTATATTAAAAGAAAAGGCCAAGGCAATTGTTAAGAATTGCAACGCATGTGTGGTGGTTTGTGTTGCAGATAGCAGGACATGCCAACAATGTTGCACGAGGGTTGAGAACAGGTGCAACTACAAGATACTGAAACAAAAATGGTACTAGTTGATTGTTGGAAGGTGAGGTCAACTAATCTCCAACTGATATATCAGTTAGACAGTTACATAATTGGCTTTCATTTGCTTCTGCTTGAGATTGGCTGATCTGTATTTCAGTTAGGCACTCGTGCGAATGCTTGGCAATTAGTGTTCGGTTACTTGTTACTAATCTATAAACAGTTGTAATGTACAGGCAGTTTATGGTGTGGCAGATAACAGATGGATGCCGGTAATACCTTATAAGGATTGAGATGCAGGTGCAACTGTCAGTAGTTGAGGATCAGATAACAGCTGTTTGAAGGTGAAATCAACTGGCCACTCAACAAATACATATCTTTTACATGCCAGATTTAATTAACTTCCATTTGTGGATTTCCAATCTGGATTTTCAGTATACCTGCTCGTGCATATGACTTGCAGCCAACTGCTTGAGACAACACATGCTGTTAGGGTCAGTTATTGGTGTTTGCTGCACTGAACTGAACTGAGCCGGTGATTATGCTGCAGCATGGGGGTTTCTCCATTATTGAGATTTGAGAATAGAGGGAGGATGGTGGCTGGGGTGACTTGCCAGTTGCCACTTGCATCACACTTCCTGACTATATATAGAGTGCATCACAAGGGCTGAGCACAAACAAAACAGAGCCTCCTTTCTCTTCCATTCCATACAGAAAAACAGAAGTACCACATCACACCATCCACTACAGATATGGCTTGCCATCAAAGGTCCACGAGTTTGCCTTCTTTTCCCTACTCCACTGAACTCAATGTGGAGCAGGAGCTGCAGACCCTGAAAGTGCACATCTCTTCACCTTCCGCAACCATCAGCACTGCGTGCGATGGCTTGAGGAGGCTTGGAGATGTCTACAGCTGCATAGAGGAGATGATGTGCTTGCCCAGCAACCAAGCCTTGACAGGTCAAAGGAAGAAGATGGTGGAGGAAGAACTGGAGAAGTCCCTTGTGCTGATTGATCTCTGCAACACCATGCAAGAGAGCTTGGCAGAGCTGAAGACAAGCGTCCAGGAGCTGCGTCTCGTTCTCAAGAGGAGAGACAATGCGGCAGCTCAGCTTAAGATCGAATCGTTTGTTCGTCTGGTGAAGAAGGCACATAAGCCTTTGAAGAAGACGACCGGCAAAGCTACTGCTGAAGGTTGCAGTTGCAGAGTGGTCAAGCTGCTGGCTGAAGGCCGAGAAACAGCTGTGTCTCTGCTTGAATCCACATGGCTGCTCTTGCCGAAGCAAATTGGCAGCCCCATTGCCAGCAAATGGTCTCTCGTCTCCAAGAAGTTCCAAAAAACGAAGGTTATTTGTGAGGAGCAGCAATTGCAGGCGCTTGAACACAGCATAGGAGATCTTGAAGATGGGGTTGAGTTTCTTTTCAGGAAGTTGATTCAAAGCAGGGTTGCTGCTCTGAATATTCTTAGCTCATAAATACTTGTGATGATACACAAGTCACCAATTTGATTGTGTACGAGCTCAAATGTATATAAAATCGATTGATCGGAGACAGTTTTGATCATATATGTTTGTTGTATCATATCAGTACATCATGCAACAAAGGATGATCCTGGAATCTTATCTCCGTCTAGAATCATGGATTTATGTTGAGCCCTCTAGTGCCTCGACACCACGTCGGATCTGCTCAGCTGTGGGTTTCACCGACTGTGGGTTTCACCAAAATCAACTATCTTTTGGTCAGTTGATTGATTTCCCCACCATGTTTTAACTTGTCAATTAGCATAGATATTTCTTTGGGTGTGGTGCAGCTGTAGATGCATGAAAATGTATGTCAAATGCTACCACTGCCAGGCTTCATACTTGAGGTCATTTATTGTCTTCCTTTGAAATGACAGGCATTTCTTGTCTTCCTGCTCTTTTTTCTCTGCAATATATTGTATACCATACCATCCTTTTATTTGAACTGGGTATCTGATTTTCAAACTATTCATTTCACATGGGTATCACACGTTTGCTTGATCCTTGATGTTGACAGACATGTCATTCTGGTATGAGCGAGAATACTGCTACGAGATCGTGAAAGCATGAACTTTGCATAATAACTCAGTGAACTAGCCTTTCTGAAACACTAATAAAAACAAGGGCGCCCATTCACTCGAATCTCACCAGATGCACTAGCCACAGGACAGGTACAAGGAGGATGCTCCTCGCCATTATCGCCCCGACGACCGTAGCCATCATGAAGGCGCGGCCAGGGACAAGGAGGAGGCCATCGTCAGGCAGTACCTCGCCCAGGGCTACGCGGAGGAGGAGGTCGAGGTCGGCGATGACGAGGAGCCGTAGAACGAAGGACATGACGTACTGGCGATGCAAAGAGAGAGGATAATCGAAACGTAGGTAGAAACTAGTCTACGTATTATATATAGGTTTATACTCTTTCGAGTGATCCATTCAAGTTCTTGCGATAATTTAAATGTTTCTTTTTGAAACGAGTATAAGAGTTTAGACATCTTCTTTTGCAGTTCACTTGTCAATTTATCGCGTACGTGTCACCTTGGTACAGTGTGAGAATGATCTTAGACGGGGTCATCAACGCACTCTTTTTCTGCTGATTGGAGACAGTTTTGATCATACATGTTTGTTGTATATAGTCATTGAGTATATCAATCATGCAACAAACGGTAATCCTGGAATCTCATGTCAGTCTATAATCATGTTGTGTTCATACTTTCAATTAACATTCAGGACTAAGAGGAAAGCAATGGCTATTGGGTTGTATCCAGCCCAATTGGCCCAAATAGGTTGCCGCCTTGCCTGTAGGTTGGAGTCCGAGGTGGACAAGGAAGCGGAACCCGATCGTTCCTAGCACTGCGGGGCTTTATAAGGCATGGATGCATGCGGTGATGTAGATCGATCTACGTAGGACACGGCGGATCGGAAAGCCTACGCCGATCGAGTTCATAGAAGTTTCGGGCGGCAGGCGTCGCCGCGTCGGCGGCGGAAGCATGGCAGCGGCGGAGGCCGGAGCAGGGAAGAAGCAGGTGGCGGCAGCGGCGGAGGGCAGGGTCATCAAGCCGACGCCCCCAGCCAAGATTAGGCCAGCGGGGACCAAGACGAGGATGAAGACGATGAGGGTGCAGCAGGCGTACATCGACTCGCTCCTGGAGGACTACCCTTTCAAGCCCTTCCCCGGCGACCCCGAGCCCGAGGAGCTCGAGAAGAACATCAAGGACCCCGAGGCCAGGGCTCCAGCGACAGCCGCACTGAAGGCGATCCGGGACAATGACGAGGCCGTCGTCAAGCAGTACTTCGCCCTGGGCTACGCGGAGGAGGAGGTCGAGGTCACCGACGACGAGGAGGAAGAGGCGCCGGCGGCGTAGGGAGGGTAGCGTAAGCGGTAGTATACTAGTATTTGCATGAACAATCGTATACAGGGTCAGGGGTCATCAAAGTGTCATGATGCTGTTGCAAATTGCATCGGAGGTTCAGAGTGTAATGTCAACGTGTCAGCTTGGTCGTGTTTGCTCTCTGCGTATTTCTTCTGTTTCCGATCGTCCTATGGATCATGTATTTTCCAGGTCGGCATCCTTAGCTTGGACGCAGATTCGTAGAAACTTTCTGCTCAAGCACATAATCCCAATTTATGTGAGCCCGAGTACATATACGAATCGATTGATTGAACACGGTTTTATTCGGATATGCTTTATCAAAAAAGAAAGAAAAATAGATGCTCAGCTGATTCATAAGGCTGGCTCGCCACACTAGCCAAAAATACTGCCTCGCCGAAGGACAGCAAGCAAAACTGCGGTTTCCAAAGATTGGTAACGAACTAGAAATAGCTCATTTATAGTTGAAAGGATGCAGGGCATTTCATAATCAACATGCTCAGAATTTCAGAGCTTGCAACATACAGTCTCGTACAGCATTTGCATTCGAGATAATCTGTACTCGGAGCTAGCAGAGAACAGCACGCAGTACAGAATGAGAAGCAATGCGCATGTCATAAAGAAACCTCATTTTTCTAGACTTTGATCAGTACCATCTTGAGTTTTTCAACAGCGACATATTGAACAAGCTCCAGTCGAGCTTCAGTTTGGTACATCACACACTCCTACAGGGTTAACTACGGTCAGCTATGCTTCAGAAGCCGGAGGAGCGCCATTGTCGCGGGTTAGTTTTCTGACCCCACAGCATTGGAGGCCTACAGCCCGGAAGGACCCGGCTTCACCGACCCCTTCACAGCAAACACAAGTGCGCCTTCATTTTCCAGCTCCTTGATAAACTGCTCCGATCTTGGTGTCTGCGCAACGACAAGGCCAAGCAGCTTGGTTGGAGCTTCTGAATTTGCGCGGGGCTTCCTTTGATCACTGGGTTCAATCTCAGCGCTAACACCATGGACAACGCCTGGAGATGGTTGCCTCCCAGATGGCACGGTACCCTTTGAAACATGCATTTCTTGGTCCTGGGTGTCTCCTTGCACCTTATCTTCATGGTCCTTTCCCTCCACAGCATGTGATGTAGAGACCTTTTTTTTCACTTGGGTAGCTGTGCTTTCCTCTTGCATGATAGGGTTTCCCAGGTATTCATCATGGCATCCCAAGCATCGGGATTCGGGACTGGATCTGAAAGGTGATGTTAAGATTGTAACCACCCCCTTGTATAATCATCAGAAATTTATTCAAATCCTTAAATGCAATGCATTGCTGACACCAGGGTTTTATTTCCCAACCGGAAACCGGTTACCGCCGCCCTCCGGTACCGGTTTACCGGACCGGTTAGGGCGGTAACCGGTGGAAACCGGTTGAATTCAAATCCAAATTCAAATAAATTCAAATTTTCCCGTGCAACCGGTTCCGACCGGTTTACCGGCCGGTTTGACCGGTTTACCGGCCGGTTTTACCGGTTTACCGGTCGGTTTGACCGGTTTGAAATTCAAAAGCTCCCGTGCAACCGGTTTACCGGCCGGTTTTACCGGTTTACCGACCGGTTTGACCGGTTTACCGGCCGGTTTGACCGGTTTGATCGGTGGGCCTTCATGGGCCGGCCCATTTTTTTTCTTTTTCTTTTTTGATTTAACTTTAAATTCCCACAAACTATACTAAATGAATGAATTTTTGAGAAAATTTGACACCATTAGATTCATCACACCTTGAAGTATTTTTAGAAATTTTTTGGGAATTTTTCATTTTTTGAATTCAAATTTAAAATTTGAATTTTGGCCGGTTGGGTACCGGCCGGAACCGGAACCGGACCGGTTCCCACCGGTTAGGTTAACCTTGGCTGACACACAGTAATTAAGGTTATTACCATAAGACACATAATTAGGCTGATGGGGACAAATATATCTAGAATGGAGATATTGTACATGTGCAGGCACATGCCTATGAAATTCATACTGATACATCAAAAATCTTGAACATGGTGCCATATGAGAAAGTAAAAAAAAAAAACAGAAAAGTTATGACAGCAGTTAAGAGGAACTTACCAATGAAATTATTGGAAGTTAGAATAATTTGGTTGTTGATATGTTTCAGTGACTTCAAAATATTAGGAAGGATAAGAAAATTTTGCAGCTGAATGCTTCATTCTAGTGTGAATGGCATAACTTGTATAACTTGTATACTTAAACCCAATCATTTGAACTAATGATATGGTGCAAACAGCAAACTTGACCATTCAAGCCAAATGATATGACCACACAATGACACAAACAATTAATGATCATTCACAAATTGGTTAATACATTGTAGTTTTGAATAATGTGACTTTAATAATTACCAGGATATGAGGAAGTAAAGAATGTCACAAAAACTCTAAATTTAGATCGGACTTGTGAGCAACCATTCTTGGCATTATTGCTGACGAGCAGTGAACATACAATTTACATTTTTTTCAGCAATAAGGTACCAAGTTCAACCTCTTAAGTGTATTGGTCCACATTAGTTCTTCCAAGATGCTTTCATAAAGCACCACTTTCATCCAATCTCAAAGAAAATGAAAAAAAAAGACTACCTTAAATTTTAAGAACTGATATCAACGCTTCATGCTTCATGGTTGGAAAAATATGTCACAACTCACACATACAACCTGCATGAGCTTGAAAGTTAGGGCAAGCAGGTTTAAGTTATTAGTTGCATTGGACCCAGTGTGGTTGGAAGTAAAAGAAAGGATGTAAGATAAAAATAAATTGTTTTGATTGTACAAGAACTCACATTTTTATCACATTGATAGATGCACGGTTTTGTTGTTCCTTCAATAACTATAGGTCCTGACAAACTTTTACAAGGGTTATTGTGTATTCCAATATTGCCTCCTGCCATGATGGAGAAGCATTTAAGGACTAGATGGTTGCAAGATTAATAGAAATACAACAGATAAGGATCTGATGGGAAAACAGAAAACAGAGTAGAATATTGATTTTGGAGAGAACAGGAACTGCAGCCAATATTCAGCATCTGTGTCAAAAGGATATCAGCGCCGCTGCGCCGGTTCATCCATGATCAGTCAGCTAGGAGTCAAAGGACTTGCCGAAGACAAGTATTACTCTAAGAAAGAACGAATAAGAAATGTCTACAGGTAAACAAATCCTACTATCACCTCAAAGTACAACCAGGATCGAAGAGGTTTTGTGCCCAAACTACATTAAAAACATACACATTAGCTTCTCTCGGCCACCAACATTGAACTTCTCTGATTGGAGGCCACCTCCTTAAATTAACACAGCTAGTGTTGCCAATTTAATGTTATTGTCTCCTGTTATTGACAAAGCAATGGTACCCGAAATTCATCTTTTGTGTGACCAACCATTACACTAACATTAAAGAAAAGGCATCTGTAATGGAAATGAAAATAGGTATCATGTTTGCTTTAAGTTGACAGGCATGCCATTCTTTTATGCGATCAGACAGACATGTCATTCTTGCTAGACTAAAAGCAAGAAAACTGCAATGAGATTATGAAGTATGAACTTTTCATAACTCACTGAAGTATCCTTTCTAGTATCCTTTCTGAAACTAAATAAAAAAATACGGTTATTTGCTCAATCACACCAGATATAATAAGCCACAGGGCAGTTTACTGTAGTGATACAATTTACTCTAAAAAAAGACAATTTAAATACCATGCCCGTTCTAGAGTTCTAATATTTAATGTAACTGGATTCAAATAAATATTAAAACAATTGCTATGGACAATAGTTTAGTGCATCTACAAAGTAACTCAGAGAAACACAAATGACAAATCAAGTATCAGCTTCAAAAGGAAAAAAGTGTGGAGATCGCTTGTAATTTGAACACTTAAAATTATGAGGCCTGCTAATTAATGTCTAAGCATATGCATCTGTAACGTGCATCAATTATCATCCATACCCATCAGTCACCTTAATGGCATGGCATCACAAACTGCAGCATCAGTGGAACTAGGATGAGGGCAAGAGAAGGAGCAACAAACCTATTGTATGCACTCCATCGCTGGTTCCACCACAATATCGGCCACTGCCACCTCCACGCCATTGGCAGAATGCGTAATGACCCAAACCACCATATACAGCTCCATCAGCCAGAATCACATGTCGCTCGAGCATGGGGTGGACAGCACGGAGGAAGACGGCGTGACATACTGTTCAAAGAGCACAGCAATCACATTTCTCCGTTCATTGTCATCATAATTTATAATACATGGTGGAGTATATCCAACACCTAAATGAAACAAAGTGACATCACTGTTTAAGTTTAGCAGTAATCACACCAGATATACTAAGCCACAGGACAGGTTTCACTGCAGTGATTCAGTTTAGTAATCTACTCTATATAAAAAAGACAATTTAAATACCTTACCTGTTCCAGAGTTCTAACAGTTAAGGTAAATAAATTCAAATCAACATTAAAACAACAGCAGCACAGTAACTCAGAGATAAGTAAAGCATGTATCAGCCTCAGAAGGAAAAAGTGTGGAGATTACTCGTTTCGTTCCCCACCTTGTTGTACCCCTTTTTGCTGTACAATCAGGCTTTTCAGAGCCCCATCAAATGAAAATCAGGTGGGGAATCTTTCCCTCCCATTAACCATAAAAAAAAGGCCTACTAATGAATTTCTAAAGCTATGCATCTGTAACTTGCTTATCATCCATACCCTTGCTGGAACATATGCACCTCGCCCAGCCAGAACCTCATATTGGGGTAGACAGGACCAAGGAAGAAGACCGTTCAACGAGCAAAGCAGTCACATTTGTCTATCCTTCACATCATAATTCGCAATTATAATACATGGTGGAGTATATCCAACACCTAAAATGAAGCAAAGTGACATAATTGGTTAAGTTTGACAGTAAACGCAGGTTTGGTTAAACATAAAGATAGATTGCTATTAGCAAAGTGTACACTATTATATTATCTAAGTTCCCATCATAAGAGGAGCTTGAACAGGGATTCAGTGTCACAATGTGGAGCATGGTGCATATAATTAGTTAACAAATGCAGAGGTGTACTTGTGAAACCGCAAGACTAAAATGGACTACGAAAACATAGGTTTGAACTAATCTTATTTCTCTGAATTACTCCATGTAAACGAATGGCCCCGCCACGGAGAGAAGAGAAACTAGGAGAGATGACATGGGAGGGAAAGCGAACGAGCCTATCAGATGAACGCGAAGGTGCAGACGCCTTGGATATCGACCCCTGCAGCCGCCAGTCCAGCGAGTCAATGTATGCGGAGTCCGAGTTGGAGAAGACCCGATAGCGCCTAGGGTTGCTGGGCTTTATAATGCGATGCCCGGGACCTCCCGTGGACCAACACAACTGCAGCCACCGCGTTGTTCCGGTCCAGATCTAGGGTTAGGGTGAGAGAGAGAGAGAGAGAGAGAGAGAGAGAGAGAGGGCAAGGCGCGGGGTGAAAGAGAGGCTGGCGATGGATGCGGTGGCGGTGAAGGAGATTTCGGCGGCAGTTGGCGGCGGCGGCAGCGTCTACGTCACCAAGGCAGCGTCGTTGGAGGCCAGAGCGGCGAACAAGGCGGTGACGGAGGGCAAGAAGAGGACCAAGATGATGAGGGTGAAGCAGGCTTACATCGACTTGCTCCTGGAGGATTATCCTTTCAAGCCCTATGTAACAATCCAAAAATTTGAATTCAAATAAAAAAATTTTCCTTACACGTGGCCCCCACCTGTCAGCCTCTCTCCCTCTCTTCTCCCTGTGCCACACAGTTCGCGGTATGGCGTCGGAGGCCTCCGAAGCTCCCCGCTTCTGTGTCGTTGCCGTCGTGGAGGGCGATCCCGTTTTTCCGGCCGTCGAGCGTCGCCAAGTCATCCACGGCGCCTTCCCGAGCTCGCCACCTGCCTCGCTCCCGTTTACGACTCGCCCTGCTCTCCTTCTCCTTCCTCTGCTCGCCATGGACGGCGTCTGAGCAGCTCGCGCTTGCCGGCCCGATTCACGAGTTTCCCTCCATGGATCCCAAATCCACTTCACCCGAAGCTCGTCTACCTTCCTAGCTTCCTCCTCGACCCCTCCTTCGCGAGCCCCATCGACCAAGTCGCCGGGAACCGAAGCTTTTCCGGCCGCCAGCCATTAAAGCCGCCCGAGCTCCACTCCGCCGTCGAACTCCCACCTCCGGCCACCGTTTTCTTCGCCCCATAGCTCAAATCGACTCTAGGTGAGCCACTGATGCTCGTGCTCTCCACGTTCCTTCGCGTTCGCAAGGTTTCCACGCGTGTTCTCCACCGTGTCGCCGCCGGTTCACTGCGCCGCCGCCGCCGTACGCCGCGAGCCGCGCCTGCACCGCTAAACGCTACGCTAGCGCGCGCACCAGAGCCGCCTAGCTGCGCTGATGCTCGAGCCGTGCCGCACCGCCGCCGCTTGGCCCCACCGCCGCCGGCGCAAGCGCGCCGCCGCCTCTCCTGCCCTAGCGCCGCCTCCGGCGCGACTGCGCGCCGCCGCCACCGCCTCTGCGCCACCCCCGCATCGCGCCGCCACCGCGGGTCTAGGCGCGCGAGCCAGGGGCCCCGCCGTCGCCCTGCTCGCCGTCGGCTGGCGCCGCCGCCGCGGCCTCTCCTCCCCTGTTTCGCGCCGCCGCTAAGCCGCCGCCGCTGCTGACCGTCGCCGCTGCCTAGGGCCGCGCGCGGGCCCCACCACCGGGCCGCTGCAGCTGCGCCGCCGCCGCGGGTCGCTGGTCAGTGGGGGAAGATGCCCCTCCCACTGACCAATGGGGCCCACTGGTCAGGGGGGTTAAGGGGGGATTTTTTTTCTTTTATTTTGTGTTTATTTTCAGCTGTAGATTGTAAAATCTATATAAAATCAAGGAAAAATGTGAAAAATATGAAATAAATTTTTTTAGATTTGTTAGAGTGAGATCTATAGAGGAAAAATATCCATGATGGCGAAATGACTTTTTACCCCTGCAAGAATTTAGATTGTGTTTAGTCTTGCTTAATTAGTTTCTATAGATATGTTAATCTAAAAATTATGAAATTTTTGCAGTAGCTTACTTTAAGCATGAGTGATCGACCATAAAATTTTCATACTCATAGGACCTAGTTTAGTATATGAATATAAAATGTATCCAAACTTAGATATGGAAATAGGAATCATAATACTTTTACATGTAAAATTTTATACAAATTATGAGAGACAAGTACTTATAATGTCTTTGCTATTCATGTTTTATTTTATAGTAAATCATGCTCTAATTGATAATTTGGCCTCTAATTGTTTCTAGCACTTAGGGTTAAAGTTAATTATCACCATACTTGCATCCTTTTATGTAAATTGTTAAATTGTTTAATGTTTATCATCTAATGGCAAAGTCATGTTAGCATTTACTCATTGTCTCATATGCATACATATAGAATCCGCGACCGAGGAAGTCGTGTACGAGGTGATCGCGGAGCCGCAGGAGCAGACGGAGCCAGCCCCGCGGAGTTTCGTGACGACCCGGCCCAAGGCCCAGTGGACACTTGCACTGAGCAGCAGCCCGCAGGCAAGCCCCGGAGCATAACCATAGAAAATAGGTACCATTCCTAATCTTGAGCTAAAATATTGAAAGTAAGGACTTACTCTTAATTGCTTTTTCGCAAAACAACCCACAGCCAGAAAGCCATGCATGTCTAGATAGTGGGCTATGTATACCCATAGTCGGGTAAGTCTTGCGGAGTATTAGTATACTCAGGGTTGTGGCTCAAACTATTTCAGGTCAGGATGAGATCAACTTCTGCCCTTGTTGTGCTAAGTTTATCCAGCTTGGCTTGGATGGTTGGGAGGTGGCTGGGCCAGATGTTTAGCCCTTGCTAGTTACCAAATCACACACCCGTGGGTTGAGTGTGTGATTCGATACGGCGTTTCATGTATATTAGACGTCAGGTTTCCTATGTTGGACTTTGTTTTAAAATAAAGTTGCTCTTGTATATTATTTATGTAATTAAACCAGGTTTGTAAAACTTAAGATACTCTACTTGGTGTTGTAGTTGTATTTGTATGTACTCCACGTGTTTGTACTGCCTGCGCTCACCTTCGCGTGAGACTACTGGTGTTTGTTTCGATCAGAAGTCCGTTCCGAAAGAGCTGTCAAATTAAACCGTTAAGCCAAATGTGCCTGATGTGTTCAAATGATGGCCATTTAGCTTAATTTTGAGTTTTAATTTGGCGGTTCTGTCACAGCTGGTATCAGAGCCGAAATACACCAGAGGTGGTACGGATGTGACTATTTTCTATATTTTCAAAATTAAAAATGAATTTTTGGGGTATAAAGAAAATCGTTTCAGTCGCGCTTTACGATTAAATCCGTATTAAGCCCTATGTAGTACTTGGTTATTTATAAATTGGTGGCAATATTTATATTCACTGACTTCCAGCACATTTCTTTCTGTTAAACCTTAATTTCTTGCATAACCCTTAATATTGTAACGACGCACCTACGCTAAGGTAAGCAAGGTGAGCATTCTTGGTAGTCCTTAGAATAGCCCACGTGTTTCATACGTGCGCGGGTCCCGTATGATGAGCATACGAGGAGGTGATAAGGCTCCATTCAAATGAGCATGTCGCTATCTGCCGCCTGATATGGAGCGCGGACTTCCCACCGTGTGATTGTGAGCACGGCCATCTCGTAAGGCAATGTTACGAGATGTAAATCTGTCATGCGATTGGTCGTGACTGTGTACCTTGGGGCACGTTTACCCTTGGGTGTCCCGTAAGGCGATTTGTACGGGAAGTGAATACGTTGCCTCGGTAACGTATGCAGCGCTGTCCATGCAGCGTTAAACGCATGGGCGCCATCTCTATAGTGGATGTTGATGTATGTGTGAATATATGGGCAACTGCATATGCGTTACCCATGTGGCGTAGGACACATGGGGGCCGTTCGTGTGTGCTGGCACGAAGGGTCAAGTCGTGGATATATGCATATATCTGTATATCATGTGATTTCTGCAGGTACACTAACAAACGAACGCGTAAGTTAAGACGTGTAGAAATCGATTATATAATTGAGAGCGTATGTTGCCACCGAAAGACCACGTATATTGCCCTATTATTGTCGGCGTTTTTTTTGTTGGAAGGGTGACGTAGGACGATCATGCATAATACCATTCATTGCATTATAAGAGTGGGTTAGCGAGTTATTTGTGTTGTGAATTTTTGTTGGAAGTTTGAAATTAAAAGAATTTTGTTTTTCTAGAGTGCTGTAAATGGTTGTAGTTTTATAAGTTATGAGTTCGTATTTTCTTTTGGGAATGTTCCTTACCGCTGTCGGCGTTTTTCGCAGATGGCAGCCTTGTCGGACTTCCACTTTGACGAGGACGGGTGGGTGCGTTCCACTTGTCTTCACCGTGAGGGCCTTCTCGTGCTGCTATGGGAGGTGCTCCAGGAGTTTGGCCACACTGAGCCTCCCCAGTATTACGGTCGCGTGTCTTTCGAGGGGGGGCATCTCTGGTTGGGAGGCCCGCCTGCGAGTTCTGGCACGCCTCGGTCTCTTTCCGTCAGACCCTTGGGAGGTGCACACTGAGGGTACTGAGATGTTGAGCGTTTGGGATCGTGCAGCTGCGATGGCCATCACCCAGTTTTGTGAGCAGGAGCCCATTTTTGCGAGTTACTCTGCTTCGACGGTTGGTTTTCCTGTCAGAGTGACTTCTGAGTACTCGAGGCAGCGGTTTTCTCTTCTGTTGGACCCTACTCTTCCAGGCCACGTCCCAGCTTTGGCCAGGATCGCCCGCTACGCCGCCGGTATGTTGGGTGTGTGCGACCAGTTTAGGAACGAGAACACACTCTACCGGCAGGGACTCTGGACAGCTCACACCACAGCACAGGAGCAAACTCAGCAGATCTTAGGACAGAGCCAGTAGCTCGCAGAGCAGAGTCAGTAGGTAGTGTGGCTGGCAGAGCAGTTCTTGGAGCAGGAGCAGAGGGTAGTTGAGCAGTCTCAGCAGATTGCGGAGCAGTCACAGCAGCTAGAGGAGCGGTCACAGCAGCTAGTGGAGCAGACACAACAGCTAGCGGAGCAGGCTCAGCAGATTGAGGAGTTGACTGAGCAGGTGGATGACCAGGAGGCTTTGGTTGACCACTTATAGGACGCGCTTCAGGTTGCACTAGGGAACGTGCACTAGTTGCAGCTTCAGCAGCAGCAGGCCGCAGCCCCGCCTGAGCCACCACCTCAGGTGTCAGGTGTTGAGTCAGGAGTTGGGCCTCAGGAGATGTCTGATGCGGAGAGTTCAGTCGGTCAGAACGACGTTCCACCTCAGGCAGGATCCACGGCCATTATAGTGAACGAGCAGAACGTGGTACACCTGCAGGAGGAGCTACGAGCGCGTGGGATCGAGGTTGAGCGCGTCTTCGAGTACCAGCCGCCGCGTTGAGTAACTAGACTTTGGATGTAGGAAGGGCTAACATAGTATTGTAGTTTGGTAAATGTCTTAGAGACAACTAGATCTTGTAGTATGACTAGAATAACTTTGATGTAAGATAGGAATGTGGTTTGTATATGTCTGGACTGAGCTTGTCGGTGTGTAACCCCATTGTAAAATATCATCTGAGTGTTCGACTTATGGTAATTCCGAGGTGTGAAATCTGAAAATTTTTCGTAGCATCGAAGTTTAGTACGTAAAAATTCGTGAAGATGATCCATGCGGTGAACGCGAGTTATACTAAAGTTGTAGAGTATTTTGATAGCTACTCGCTTGCAAAAGTTATGAATTTTTGGACGTATAGTTTGGGAGATACTGTCAAATCTATATCGCGAAGATTTGTGATTTTGAGATTTAGTTGGGGCCTATGTTGTATTCACTAGTTGATGCAAAAATGGTTGTACCTCCCTCATGCATGATCCAGTTATTCTTGTTGTAATTGTGGGGCATAAAAGTGGTGATACAATTATTGAGTTATTTAATCAGTGTTCTAAATTCAGCATTTTTCATGAATTGAATATTAGTTGCTATCATGATTATTTAATTTAATCAGATACTGGGACTAATCGATTCATGATTAATTGCAGAATGTCGAACACTGATAATGATTCCTCTGCGCCCAATGGTGCTAATGCGCTGCCACCGCCTCCCAATTTGGTTGAGGCAATCGCGGCCATGTTAACTGGGCGTGATGAGTAGACAGCACTGCTCCGCCAGCTTGTGCAGCAAGGTTCAGCGCCGCGGCATGGAAATCATAACAACCATCAGCCGCCTGTCCCTGGGTATCAGGAATTCTTGGGTACTCAGCCACCGCTTTTCCATGAGGCGGATGAGCCACTGGAAGCTGACAGTTGGCTCCGGACCATCGAGTCCAAGTTCACTCTGTATGAGTATAATGACAATGACAAGGCATCATTTGCAGCTCAGCAACTCAGAGGTCCTGCACGTACGTGGTGGGATAATCACGTAGCTATGTTCCCTGCTGGCACTCGGTTTTCTTGGGATGAGTTCAAGGAAGCTTTCAGGGCACATCATATCCCTGAAGGGGTTATTCGAAGGAAGCTCAATGAGTTCTTGGCTCTGAAACAGAGCAATAATACTGTGACACAATATGCTCAAGTTTTCAACACCTTGTCTCAATATGCTGGATATCATGTGGAAACAGATGAAAAGAAACAAGCGTGCTTCAGGCAGGGGCTTAGCAGCAAGCTCCAGGAATGCTTGATTATGTTCAAATTCAACACTTTTAGTGAGCTGGTCAATGGGGCTATCACTCAAGAGGACGCCCGTATAGCTCACCAAGCAGAGAAAAAGAGGAAGGCACCAATGGGTGGGTCTTCTAGTCAGGCTAATCAGAGGTTTCGTCTAATTCAGGCCGGACCCCCTCGTGCACCTTATCAGCATCGGCCGGTGTACCGACCATTACAGTATCAGACCACATATCGGCCTCCGCAACAGCAGTCAGGTTATAGGCCAACTCAGCACCAGACGAGATATAGACCACCTCAGTACCCACAACCTCAAGGGGTAGCCAGATCTCCGGTGCCTCAGCAAAATGTGCAGAAGACATGGGTGCAGCCACAGGGTGTACGCCCTAATTTCCCTCCTTGTTACAACTGTGGTCAAGTTGGTCATTTTGCACGTGAATACTGTATGCCACCTAAACAAGCTCAGGGTTCTAATCAGCACAATCAGAAGCCAAAAGTGGCTCATTTCAAGCCAGGACGCGTGCATTATACCACGCTAGAGGATGTTCCTGAGTGAGCTCAAGTGATGGCGGGTATGTTTTCAGTTCATAATCAACCTGTTACCGTATTATTTGATTCGGGTGCATTTCACACGTTTATTAGCAAGGAGTGTGTCATTAGACTGGGACTGAAAATAGAGAGTATGTCCAAGCCGTACCATATTCACTCACCTGGGGGAAAATTAATCACCAATCAATTTGTTAAACAAGTACCCCTACAGTTGCAAGAGAAAATTTTTCCTACGGCCCTTATAATTCTACCAACTCAGAGTGTAGATATTATATTGGGCATGAACTGGATGGAAGGTCGAGGAGTTCTTCTAGACACTACCTCGCGATCTGTGCATATTAAATCTTCCATTCATGGTTCTATGACTTTGAATCTGGTGGACTATATACCTTCGACATCCACAGTGAATCAGGTTGAGGCTAAAAGTCTGGCTAAAATACCAGTGGTGTGTGAATACCCGGATGTTTTTCCGGATGACTTACCGGGCATGCCACCTGACCGTAAGATAGAGTTTGCCATTGAATTGCAACCGGGGACGGCACCAATTGCCAGAAGACCTTATCGTATGCCACCCAATGAGTTAGCAGAGCTAAAGAAGCAATTGCAGGAGTTACTTGATAAGGGTTATATCCGTCCTAGCACTTCACCTTGGGGCTGTCCAGCGCTCTTTGTTAAGAAGAAAGATCAAAGCCTCAGGTTGTGCGTGGACTATCGGCCTTTGAATGCTGTCACTATCAAAAACAAATATCCACTCCCCCGAATTGATATTTTGTTTGATCAGTTAGTCGGGGCCAAGGTATTCTCCAAAATTGATCTTCGATCGGGCTATCATCAAATAAAAATTAGGCTCGAAGATATCCCAAAGACGGCTTTCTCCACACGATATGGGCTTTATGAATATCTCGTTATGTCATTTGGATTGACGAATGCCCCGGCTCATTTCTTGTATCTCATGAACTCGGTGTTTATGCCCGAGTTGGATAAGTTTGTCGTGGTTTTCATCGACGACATTCTTATATATTCCAAAAATGAAGAAGAACATGCTGAGCATCTTCGCATTGTTCTCCAGCGTCTTCGGGAACACAAGTTGTATGCCAAATTCACCAAGTGTGAGTTTTGGCTAAAGGAGGTTCCATTTCTGGGTTATGTCATATCAGAGAATGGAATTTCTGTTGATCCTAGTAAAATCCAAGATGTTTTAAATTGGGAAGCACCTACATCTGTTCCAGAAATTCGGAGTTTTCTTGGGCTAGTAGGATATTACCGGCGGTTTGTTCCGGATTTTTCAAAAATTGCTAAGCCCATGACTGAGTTGCTCAAGAAAGGGGTGAAATTTAATTGGAATGATAAATGTGATCATGCTTTTCTGACCTTGAGGAAACTTTTGACATCTGCCCCTGTTTTAGCCCAACCTGGTATTACTCGACCTTTTGATGTATATTGTGATGCATCAGGTACGGGTTTAGGTTGTATCCTCATGCAAGACTGTCGAGTAATTGCTTATGCATCCAGAGCACTCCGGCGTCATGAGGAAAATTATGCCACTCATGATTTAGAACTGGCAGCAGTGGTTCATGCTTTGAAGATCTGGCGTCATTATCTTCTGGGCAATCCTGTTCATATATATACGGACCATAAAAGTCTCAAGTATATTTTCACCCAAAATGAGCTAAATCTACGCCAAAGGCGATTGTTGGAATTGATTAAGGATTATGATTTGGAGATTCATTATCACCCGGGTAAGGCCAATGTGGTTGCAGATGCTTTAAGCCGTAAGGCTCAGTGCAACTGCCTGTCTATTGTGCCTTTCAATGAAACCCTTTGTTATGAACTGGAAAAGTTAAATTTGGGGATCATCACACACGGCAGTCTTAATAATTTGGTCCTTTCACCTACTCTTCGAGATCGGATTATTTTTGCTCAAAAACATAATGTCGGGATGGAAAAGATTCGCTAAAGACTTGCTGAAAATGACCCGGGGGTGAAGTGTTTTCATTTAGATGAGGCCGGAATTCTATGGTTTAAGGATCGTTTGGTGGTACCTAAAGATTTAGAGCTCCGAAAATAGATCTTTGATGAAGCACATCTCTCTAGGTATTCTATCCACCCGGGAAGCAATAAAATGTATCAAGATCTGAAGCAACGATTTTGGTGGACAAGAATGAAGCGGGAGATTGCTAAATATGTGTCTTAATGTGACACCTGCAGAAGGGTCAAAGCGAGCCATTTGAAAGCAGCAGGTCCTCTTCAGCCTTTGAGTATTCCATCTTGGAAGTGGGAGGACATCAGTATGGATTTCATTGTCGGCTTACCCAAAACTTCCAAAGGATACGATTCCATCTAGGTTATTGTTGACCGCCTCACCAAGTATGCACATTTTTTTCCTGTGAAAACTATTTATACGGCCAAGCAATATGCTCAACTATATATGGACCGTATTGTGAGCCTTCATGGGATTCCAAAAACTATCATTTCAGATCGTGGTACACAATTTATTGCTCGGTTCTGGGAGCATTTTCACGCCGCCCTTGGTGCACAACTGATCCGCAGTTCAGCTTATCATCCCCAGACCGATGGTCAAACTGAGAGAATTAATCAAATTTTGGAAGATATGCTGCGGGCCTGTGTACTCTTGTATAGTAAAAAGTGGGATGAGTGTCTACCTTTAGCTGAATTCTCCTATAACAACAGCTATCAGGAAAGTATCAAAATGGCTCCTTTTGAGGCATTATATGGACGAAGATGTAGAACTCCATTGAATTGGTCAGAAGCTGGTGAAAGAAATGTATTCGGCCCTGATATGGTCAGTGAGGCGGAAGAACAAGTACGGGTTATACAAGAGAGTTTGAAAATAGCCCAATCCCGGCAGAAAAGCTATGCAGACAAGAAACGTCAAGCGATCTCATTCCAAGTGGGAGATCATGTCTATTTACGGGTATCTCCAATGAGAGGAGTCCAACGGTTCGGTGTGAAGGGAAAGCTCGCCCCTCGCTATGTTGGGCCTTTTCCTATCGTTGAGCGATGTGGGCCGGTAGCATATCGCTTGGAACTTCCTGCCCAATTATCCGCAGTTCATAATATATTCCATGTCTCCCAGCTCAGGAAATGCCTCCGTGTTCCAAACAAAATAATGGACATAGAGAAGTTACAAGTGGAGCCCGATCTTGTCTATCCAGAGCATCCAGTGAAAATTAATGATCACAAGACTCGGGTCACTCGCAATCAAACCAGCAATTTCTATAAGGTACAATGGAGTAATCACTCCGAGCGAGAAGCTACCTGGGAAACGGAGGAATTTGTTCAATCCAAATGTCCCGAGTTGCTCCAATTATACCAAGGTATATGATTTTCCGACGTCCTTTCAATTCGGCACTTTTCCCCTAAATCTCGGGACGAGATTTCTTTTAGGGGGAAGTATTGTAACAATCCAAAAATTTGAATTCAAATAAAAAAATTTCCTTACACGTGGCCCCCACCTGTCAGTCTCTCTCCCTCTCTTCTCCCTGTGCCACACAGTTCGCGGTATGGCGTCGGAGGCCTCCCGAAGCTCCCCGCTTCTGTGTCGTTGCCGTCGTGTTGAGCGATCCCATTTTTCCGGCCGTCGAGCGTCGCCAAGTCGTCCACGGCGCCTTCCCGAGCTCGCCACCTGCCTCGCAACCGTTTATGACTCGCCCTGCTCTCCTTCTCCTTCCTCTACTCGCCATGGATGGCGTCTGAGCAGCTCGCGCTTGCCGGCCCGATTCGCGAGTTTCCCTCCATGGATCCCAAATCCACTTCACCCGAAGCTCGTCTACCTTCCTAGCTTCCTCCTCGACCCCTCCTTCGCGAGCCCCATCGACCAAGTCGCCGGGAACCGAAGCTTTTCCGGCCGCCAGCCATTAAAGCCGCCCGAGCTCCACTCCGCCGTCGAACTCCCACCTCCGGCCACCGTTTTCTTCACCCCATAGCTCAAATCGACTCTAGGTGAGCCACTGATGCTCGTGCTCTCCACGTTCCTTCGCGTTCGCGAGGTTTCCACGCGCGTTCTCCACCGTGTCGCCGCCGGTTCACTGCACCACCACCGCCGTACGCCGCGAGCCGCGCCTGCACCGCTCCGCGCTACGCTAGCGTGCGCACCAGAGCCGCCTTGCTACGCTGATGCTCGAGCCGTGCCGCACCGCCGCCGCTTGGCCCCACCGCCGCCGGCGCAAGCGCTCCGCCGCCTCCCCTGCAATAGCGCCGGCGGCGGCGCGACTGCGCGCCGCCGCCGCCGCCTCTGCGCCACCCCCGCATCGCGCCGCCACCGCGGGTCTAGGCGCGCGAGCCAGGGGCCCCGCCGCCGCCCTACTCGCCGTCGGTTGGTGCCGCCGCCGCGGCCTCTCCTCCCCTGTTTCGCGCCGCTGCTAAGCCGCCGCCGCCGCTGACCCTCGCCCCTGCCTAGGGCCGTGCACGCGGGCCCCACCACCGGGCCGCTGCAGCTGCGCCGCCACGCGAGCCGCCGCTGCGGGTCGCTCACCCGTGCGCCAGGCGAGCCGCCGCGCGCCGCAGCGTGCGTGACCGAGCGGGGGAAGATGCCCCTCCCATTGACCAGTGGAGCCCACTGGTCAGGGGGGTTAAGGGGGGATTTTTTCTTTTATTTTGTGTTTATTTTTAGCTATAGATTGTAAAATCCATATAAAATCAAGGAAAAATGTGAAAAATATGAAATAAATTTTGTTAGATTTGTTAGAGTGAGTTCTATAGAGGAAAAATATCCATGATGGCGAAATGGCCTTTTTAACCCTATAAGAATTTAGATTGTGTTTAGTCTTGCTTAATTAGTTTCTATAGATCTGTTAATCTAAAAATTATGAAATTTTTGCAGTAGCTTGCTTTAAGCATGAGTGATCGACCATAAAATTTTCATACTCATAGGACCTAGTTTAGTATATGAATATAAAATGTATCCAAACTTAGATATGGAAATAGGAATCATAATACTTTTACATGTAAAATTTTATACAAATTATGAGAGACAAGTACTCATAATGTCTTTGCTAGTCATGTTTTATTTTATATTAAATCATGCTCTAATTGATAATTTGGCCTCTAATTGTTTCTAGCACTTAGGGTTAAAGTTAATTATCACCATACTTGCATCCTTTTATGTAAATTGTTAAATTATTTAATGTTTATCATCTAATGGCAAAGTCATGTTAGCATTTACTCATTGTTTCATATGCATACATATAGAATCCGCGACCGAGGAAGTCGTGTACGAGGTGATCGCGGAGCCGCAGGAGCAGACGGAGCCAGCCCCGCAGGAGTTTCGTGACGACCCGGCCCAAGGCCCAGTGGACACTTGCACTGAGCAGCAGCCCGCAGGCAAGCCCCGGAGCATAACCTATTATTTTAACTTATGAAATGTTATATATATGTATTTACTTGCTTATGCATTAAGTTTCTAGGCGTTGGATGAAACCTTAGTTGCATGATTTCTAGGTTCCATTGGTCGGAATACTAGTATGTATATGTCGTTATCCTTTCCATGCTAAAATTAGGATTCGGTAAAAGTCGAGGAATGTCCTGTTACTCGCGAGATATAGGATGTCTTTATGATTTGATTATGGAATATTGGAATATGGAGGAAAGGAAAAGAATTGGAGACCGGACGGGAACTGTCTAGCCCCGTCTGTGTCGGTTAAGGACCGTACCGTTGTCGGCACTGCTGATCATGTTTGATTTGTACTAACCGCATACCGGGAGTAGGAGGTAGTCGAAACCGGTAAGCCGAGTACTGCCTTGCTTCGAAAGTACAGGAACCCGCACCCAACTCCTGGGGTAGTTGAGTAGTCGCGGAGAAATGGGGATGCATATGTTTACTTTTGGTGGTCTCACGTTGAGCTCGGCTGACCATATGTCGTTGGGCTGGTTCCTGTAGTTCGAGGCGCGGAGGGGAATGGTTGGTCCGTATGGTCCGACGGGGCTAATACGTGCCGTGTTGGTTAGGTCCACCTTGCAAGGTTAAATCGGATCGATTCACCGTCAGTCGCTCTCGGACATGAGCACCTTGATCTCCGAGTCACATCGTAGTAAGAACATGGAAGTGAATGAGATGATCAGTATAGTTGTACCTAATCAATTGTTTTTCCACACTGATTGGTATAGATTTGCAAACCATAGAAAATAGGTACCATTCCTAATCTTGAGCTAAAATATTGAAAGTAAGGACTTACTCTTAATTGCTTTTCCGCAAAACAACCCACAGCCAGAAAGCCATGCATGTCTAGATAGTGGGCTATATATATCCATAGTCGGGTAAGTCTTGCGGAGTATTAGTATACTCAGGGTTGTGGCTCAAACTATTTCAGGTCAGGATGAGATCGACTTCTGCCCTTGTTGTGCTAAGTTTATCCAGCTTGGCGCGGATGGTTGGGAGGTGGCCGGGCCAGATGTTTAGCCCTTGCTAGTTACCAAATCACACACCCGTGGGCTGAGTGTGTGATTCGATACGGCGTTTCATGTATATTAGACGTCAGGTTTCCTATGTTGGACTTTGTTTTAAAATAAAGTTGCTCTTGTATATTATTTATGTAATTAAACCAAATTTGTAAAACTTAAGGTACTCTACTTGGTGTTGTAGTTGTATTTGTATGTACTCCACGTGTTTGTACTGCCTGCGCTCACCTTCGCGTGAGACTACTGGTGTTTGTTTTGATCAGAAGTCCGTTTCGAAAGAGCTGTCAAATTAAACCGTTAAGCCAAATGTGTCTGATGTGTTCAAATGATGGTCATTTAGCTTAATTTTGAGTTTTAATTTCGCGGTTATGTCACACCCTATCCCTGGGAGCCAGAACAGCTCGAGAAGACGGAGCCGAATCCCAAGAATAGGGAGATTCTCCGCGCCGCTATCGCCCCAGCCGCAGCCATCATGAAGGCGACCAGGGACAAGAACAAGGCCATCGTCAGGCAGTACCTCGCCCAGGGCTACGCGGAGGAGGAGGTCCAGGTCGGCGACGACGAGGCGTAGGACCCGCCGGATAGGAACTGGTGACGTAAAGGGAGAGCAGAATCGGGCAAGAATCATGTTAGTCCAGTTATCTATCTACATATGAAGTCATCGTATGCTGTGAATTTCGCCTAATTGTGATTAGACACTACAGTAACATATGCTCTAATGACGAATTAATTAAGTTTAATAATCGTAGTTTACTGACGAATTGTATAATTTATTTTATAATTAGTCCATGTTTAATACCTCAAATGTATACCGAAATATTTGATGTGATATTTTACACCAAAATTTTACACTATTTAAGGAAAAAATGAAAAGAAACAAGCACGGCAGCTCGTTCTAGCTAGAAGTAGCTGCACAATAAAAATTCATGGCGGCAAATAATGTCCTAATTTAGTAAATTACTACTTGATTGATAGGAAGCTAAATTCGACTATGGAATGAATATATTATTTTTATAACCTAAAGAAGAAGAAAGATAAAAGATAGGTCTGTGATGCATTCATTTGTGGACCTCACATGATAGAAGAAAGTGGGTGTGTTTAGTTCCTTCTTCAAGATTTTTTAAAGAGAATCTTGCTATTTAGGACTATTAAATAAAATTTGTTTACAAAACTTTTTGTATGGATGGGTTGTAAATCGCGCGAGAATCTAATTAGTTTACTTAATTCATGATTTGTAACAGTGATGCTACAGTAATCATCGGTTAATTATTGATTAATTAGGTTCATCAGATTCGTCTCGCGATTTACAATTTATCTGTGTAAAAATTTTTGTTAACAGATTTACCAATATATGGAAATTTTGCAGCTCCATCATGATCACGTCTATGTTCCGATCAATTTGGATCTTGGTTGTTTGGGAGATCAGGGATGGGAGATCATGGTGCACGTGGGCATAGAAGGAGTCGTAATGGCCTACATCTGGCCGTAGGGCTCGCCACTCTGAATCCGTCCATGGCGGGCGCGCGTCTGGTTCCACGTAACGCGCCCGCCGCGCTGAAGGCGTCCATGGGATGTATGCACTGTTGGAGAAATGCTTATCGGTACCAGCACGTTAGTGCCGGTCACTAACGTGTATCTACAGTACACCACAGTCACTTTAGTACCGGCTATTCTCTACAACCGGCACTAAAGTGTCACCCCCAACGGTCAACAGCCTGCCCCCTAACGGTCAGCAGCCAATTTAGTGCCGGCTGGAGCCTCCAGCCGGCACTAACTTAGCACGGTGCAGGTTAGTGCCGGCTTAAGGGTCCAGCCGGCACTAACTTTCTACAGTTTGTGCCGGCTGAATTCACTGGCCGGCACTAAGTTGCCCCGTATATACTGCCCCCTCCCTTCTTCCCCAGCCCGACCCATCCATTTGGCCGAGCTTCTCCTCTCAACCATGGCGTGTTAGAGGGGAGGTGCTGCCCATTTTCTCCAAAATTTGTGAGGATTTCGCCCATCCAAGTGCATTAAAGGTTAGCAGCTTCTTCCACTCTTCTTTCACAGTGTTTATTTTTTCGTTTCATGCTTTCTAGGTAAAGAAAATAGTGATTTTAAGGTTGAGGAACAATGAGCATAATTTTTCAATTTGTTCATTAATTGGAACAAAATAGAATTGATTTGTTGTGTTTTAGAGAATGATTACTATATAGTTTGAGTATGACACATTTAGATTATTTTTTTTTGAATTATTTCATGGGGACATGTCTATATGTTATTATGCAAAATTTTAAGGATTTTAAGGATGAGGGAAAATGAACTTGATTTATCAATTTGTTCATTAATTTGAGCAAGGTAGAATTATTTGTTGTTTTTAGAGAAAGTTAACTATATAGTTTGACTATCACATATTTAGAATGATTTTTTCGAAATATTTCATGGTGACATGTGTATATGTTATTGTGTCAATTTATTTTGCTAGATAGGTGGCCTATGACACATTTACAATTTGTTTTCGAAATACTTCATAGTAACTTGTTTTGATATATGTAGAATTGATTTTTGTTTTTATACGGTAATTAATTACAGATGGACCGGCAATGGATGCACGGCAACCGGAGCACCTCGGCGTGGATTCAGGGTTTAGATTCTTTTCTCAAGGCGGCAATGGCAAATAGGTCGCCAAAGGGTTTAATGTGTTGTCCATGCAGTATTTGCGAAAATAAAAAGGAATTCCGGAAAAGAGATACTCTATGGAATCACCTGGCCTTGAATGTATTCATGAGTAACTATACCCTTTGGACCAAGCACGGCGAAGTTGGAGTTATGATGGAAGATAATGAAGAAAATACCGATGATGTTAACAACCTTCCAGATTTGGCATGGGTTCATGAAGCAGGTGGCTTTCAAGATGAACCAATGGATGAGGGTGAAGCAAATGTTGCACAAGAGGAGCCACCTGACGAGCTAGGTCAGGCTTTACTTGATGCACAGAAAGACAGTGAGACTGTGAAGGAGGCATTAAAGTTCGAGAAGATGTTGGAGGATCACAAAAGGCCATTGTTCCCTAGTTGCAAACCGGAGCAAAAGAAGTTGGGTACCACGCTGGAGATGCTGAAATGGAAGGTAACTAATGGTGTCACCGATAAGGGATTTGGTGAGCTATTAAAGATTGTAAAGAACATGCTTCCTGAGGGTAATGAACTGCCGTCAACAACATACGAAGCTAAAAAGATGGTTTGCCCTCTTGGATTGGACGTGCAGAAGATTCACGTATGTCCTAACGACTGCATCCTGTATCGCGGTGAATACGAGAACTTGGAAGCTTGTCCTGTTTGCAGCGCATTGCGGTATAAGATTAGGCGAGATGATCCAGGTGATGTTGATGGGCAGCCGGTAAAGAAGAGAGTTCCCGCAAAGTTGGTGTGGTACTTCCCTATAATACCACGTCTGAAGCGTTTTTTTCAAAAACAAGGATAACGCTAAGTTGATGCGGTGGCACAAAGAAGACCGTAAGGAGGATCACATGATCAGACACCCAGCAGATGGGTCCCAATGGAGAAATCTTAACCGAGAGTATCCTCAATTTGACAACGACCCATGGAATATAAGATTTGCTCTAAGTACTGATGGAATGAATCCGTACGGTGAGTTTGGCAGCGCTCATAGTACATGGCCTGTGACCCTATGTATGTTCAACCTTCCTCTTTGGTTGTGCCTGAAGCGTAAGTTCATCAACATGCCGGTGCTTATAGAAGGCCCAAAAAAACCTGGCAACGACATTGATGTGTTCCTGCAACCCTTGATGGATGATCTATTACTACTCTGGAAAGAAGAAGGTGTACGTGTGTGGGATGAGTATAAACAGGAGTCCTTCAACCTCCGAGCTTTGCTTTTTGTATGCATCAATGATTGGCCTGCACTTGCAAAACTTTCGGGACAGTCAAACATGGGATACATGGCCTGCACCCACTGTTATGATGAGACCGATAGCATTTATTTGAAACACTATAAGAAGTGCGTATACATGGGCCATCGTCGATTTCTTCCAACCGATCACCCCCTAAGAACCGAAGGGAAGCATTTCAAAGGAGAGCCCGAAACTCGTCCTAAGCCTCTATTTCGTAATGGAAAGCGTGTGTTCTCGATGATCAAGGATGTGAAGGTAGTATTTGGAAAGGGTCCCGGTAGGCAACCTGTTCCCAAGGATGACCAGGGACATGTTCCAATGTGGAAGAAGAAGTCTATATTGTGGAACCTACCTTATTGGCAAGTCTTATAGGTTCGCAACGCAATTGATGTGATGCATCTGTCGAAGAATCTTTGCGTAAACCTACTAGGCTTCCTGGGAGTGTATGGTAAGTCAAAAGACACATTGGAAGCAAGGCGCGACATGCAACAGCTAGCTGGACGACAAGGCTTGCAACCCGAAAAGAGAGACAAAGGATGACACTATTTAAAACCTGCCAGCTATAATCTGAGCAAAGAGGAGAAGGAAAGTATGTTCGATTGCTTGAACAGTATCAAGGTCCCGTCTGGGTACTCCTCAAATATACAGGGCATAATAAATGTGAAAGAGAAGAAAATCCAAAACTTGAAGTCACATGACTGCCACGTCCTGATGACACAACTACTTCCGGTTATACTGAGGGGTGTTCTACCGGAAAATGTGAGATTGGCAGTTGTAAAGCTTTGTGCGTTCATGAATGAAATTTCGCAAAAAGCAATTAATCTAAATAATCTAATAAAGCTGCAGAAAGACATTGTCGAATATCTTGTCAGCTTCGAGATGGTCTTCCCACCTTCCTTCTTCAATATTATGACACACCTTCTAGTTCATATTGTGACAGAAATAACTATCCTGGGTCCTGTTTTTCTACACAATATGTTCCCTTTCGAGAGGTTCATGGCCGTATTGAAGAAGTACGTGCGCAAACGTTCTCGCCCAGAAGGATGCATTGCTAAGGGCTATGGAACAGAGGAGGTCATTGAGTTTTGCGTTGACTATCTTCCTGATCTCAATCCGATTGGGCTCCCCGTGTCACACCATGAGGGGCGACTAAAGGGAAAAGGCACACTAGGAAAGAAATGTAATATGAACATCTCTTGTAGTGAATTCAGCCAAGCAAACTTCACGGTTCTTCAGAATTCATCAAAGGTGGCTCCCTATATTGATGAGCACATGAATATTATACGGTCCGAAAATCCACAGAAGAATTTTGCTTGGATTACACGCCAACATATAAAAACTTTTGACGGCTGGTTCAGACGAAAATTATTGGGCAACAACACAGTTGATCAAGAACTTCAATGGCTGGCCAGGGGACCATCAATAACCGTCCAGCAATACCAAGGGTACGAAATCAATGGGTATACATTTTACACGAGAGCTCAAGATAAAAAAAGCACCAACCAAAATAGTGGTGTCCGTATGTGTATAGTAAACAGTAATGAAGAAAAAAACAACTATTATGGTGTCATAGAGGAGATATGGGAACTTGAATATGGACCCATAGTTGTCCCTCTGTTTCATTGCGAATGGGTGGCTGGAGGAGGCGTAACGAAGGACCGGTATGGGATGACCATAGTCGATTTTAAAAAGATTGGATATAAAGATGAGCCATTCGTTCTAGCCAAGGATGTGACACAAGTGTTCTATGTGAAGGACATGTCGAGCAAACCGAAGAAAAAGTCGGATAAGACGTCTCAAGCAGACAAGGCTGGAAATGAGCCGAAACGGCACATAGTTCTTCCAGGTAAAAGAAAAGTTGTTGGAGTCGAGAATATTTCGGACAATTCGGAAGATTATGACCAGATTGATGACCTTCCTCCATTCTCAGTTGACGTTGACCCCAGCATCCTCTTATCCAAAGAGGACACGCCTTACTTACGCCGTGATCACGTCCAAGGCACTTTCATCAAAAGGAAGATTATCAATGTTCCAGTAGATAATGATAATGAGTAGTACTTTTATATAAATTATATATTGTATTTTCTCATTAAGTGATGTAATGTAACGCACCGCGTCGTATTTGTCTCAATTCTCGATACTATTCATCCAATTAGGACACAATATCATCTTCAAATAATATTATATTTTTGCATGGTATAAATATTATTTACTTTCACTAATTTTGCATTACTAGGAGTGTTGAAACATTAAATTACAAACAAATAATCAAGTAATTTGCGAATTGATTACATCATTGTATAGGCTATTACTGAAAAGACTTTTGAATATTTTTGCATGGATCAATCTGAAATTTTTTCGATTTATTACAAATAATAGAAGCATACTAACATATAAACCCTATAAGCTACACATAATTGATAATAGTAGCATATTTGTTAATTTACTTCAAAACGAATTTTTTTCAATTTATTGTGTTGATATAATTAATAATATGCTAAAAAAATTAAGATATATTTTTTTCTATATTATTCTAATTTTTAAGCCTATTACGAATAAATTAATCAATATTAAAAGTTTATTGTAAAAGGGAATTGATAGGGCAAATTTTTGGTTCCCGCCCGTTAGTGCCGTGCACGTTAGTACCGGCTGGTAAACCGGCCGGCACTAACTTGTATTGCTGACGTCATCGAGGGCACGTTAGTGCCGGCTGATAAGGCCAGCCGGCACAAACCTTACCACCGCCCCCAACAATTCCCCTTCCTTCTCTCCCACACCTCACCAATTTCAGATCGACGTCCGGCCGTGCCCCCTGCTCCCGCGCTCGCCCGCCTGCGCCGCCGCCACCGCCGTCCCCGGCTGCGCGTTGGTCCCTGACCGGCCCTCGCCCCGCGAGCTCCGCCGCGCGTCGCGTCGTCATCCTGCCCCACGGTGCCGCACGCCTCATCGTCCTCGCATCCCCCGCGCACGCCGCGCCGGCGCCTCATCCCCGGCGGCCTCCCCGACGCGACGCCTTCCCCAGCCACCCCGGATCCTCGAGGTCATCCTCGCGTCCCCTGCCGCGCCGGCGCCTCGTCCTCGGCAGCCGCCCTGACGCTCTGCCCCGGCCGCCGCCCCGACCTCGTTGCCACCGTCCTCGGTGGGCCAGCTGCCCCCGCGCCGCCTCGACTTCGCCGTCCTTGGGCCCGTGCCGCCGCGCATCTCGTCGTCGTCCAGGCCCTGCCGCCGTGCCTTGTCGTCGTCCTCGCCGCGCCCGGTCCGCGCCGCCGTGCCTTGTCGTCGTCCTCGCCGTGCCCGGTCCGCGCTGCCGCCCCTCCTCGTCCCCGTCGACGTCCCGGCCGCGCCCTGCACTTTTTTTTTCTTTTGTAGGTACTGATTAAACCTTTTCAGTTATATGCAGTTTGAAAATTTCACCAAATTCTAGCTTATTGATCTTTAATGCTCAAATGGCCACCAAACAATAAACAAATGCTAGCTTATTGATCAATTATGAGTCTACAAATATAAATAAGTATGGCTTAGCTTCATCTGAATTTTCCTATAATTGCTAGGGATCATAATCCCAAATTCCCACCAAGGTTCAAACAAGAAACTCAGGATTGTCTTCATCAGCTTATCATATGATCTTTAGGTCAGTAGTACAGCAAGGAAACTAAGAAGAAATGGTGCTACTAAGAAGCACAAGCACATGTATTTATATGTTTGTTGCCATTCCCTTTGCTAAACATGAATTTAGTCCATAATGCTAAGACAATTCAGTTCCATATATTAATCACTGAATTTGCAAGCACTTTTCATGCATATTTGAAAATGAAATGATTATGCCCATTGAGTTTCATTGTTATATTACCTGCAGTTAATTCAGTTCGGTTTCATTGATTATGCCATATGAAATACTTAATTCAACGTATCCAATTCAGTTCGGTTTCATATTGTTTGATATAATAAATGGACAGCTAACACTGTGGTGTGATTTTAGCAGTGTAGATTGAAGATGCCATTGTTATTCTTGTTTTAATATTTTCCATTAATAAAGCCTCTCCTTGTTCAGATTCGCTACCTAGCAAGGATAATAGGAATCATGTAGCTATGGGCCGCCCATGTGGAAAGAGTGAGGATGGAAAATTTTATGACTAACACCATTAACAATCTAGAATGGCCTACGGCATTTTCATATGGTGTGGCTATGGCTCAAATGATCTTAAATATTTTTACCATAGTTTCTGGATGTCATAATGCAAACAACTGATGACATGCATGCTTTGTTCTTTGCAGTATAGAGTTTCCATGGCTAAAAGAACTCCTATGGCAGTCCATACTTAATTTTGGATAATATTATGCTTTTCTTTGTACTTAAAATCCTAGTCCTGTTTGCTGAACGACTTTCTCTTGCAAGTTTTAAATTTTTGTTCATGATTATGATGTTTGCAGCATAAAGCCCTTGATAGGGTGCTTGCAGAGGTGAGAGGTTGCAGAACCTAGTGGAGTGTGAATCTAAGTGCTGCTTCACAGGTAGGGAAATTTTTGCAGTTTCAGCTACTTCCAATATTTGCTTATGTTTATTGATTATTGGTCCATTGTTGTAATGTGAACTGGTTGGAATCAATAAATTGCTTGAATCTTGAAATAAGCCTTAGTCTGTTTGAATCTTGAAATCCACCTTGCTCACCTCGATCAAGATAATTCAGTCTTGTACCTGGCTTCCATCTTTGTGTATACCAAAAAAAATTAGGAGAATTGGTTCATTTCAATTACAAATGTTTACTATGGAAAATTATCATACAATTATTCAGTAGTTCTCTGCCGATTGAATAAAAAAAATCGAGGAAGCATTTATGAATATAAACAAGTAGAAAATACTTAATGTTTTTTTATTGTTTCAGGTAGTGGAAATGGATCCTACCGACAACCAAGACGAATTAATGCATGAGCTCATTCGTGGTAGTACTGGGTACATTGCTCCAGAGTTTGATGAGGACGAGAATGATGGTAACCAATTTTTAAACTTACATTATCATGGCGGCGAGGAGCAAGATATTAGTGGGGAGGAAGAAGAAAATATCGAGGAAGCCGAGGTATAAAAGTTTAGATATTCTTTCAGGCATTAGGATAAACGTTTTGTCAATATATTTGCAATTAGAATTTATTCGGATCGTAGGCGGGGCTGGTTCTTATATGTGATTAGAAAATTCTTGTTTGTGACACATGCGGCCCAGCTGCGAACTATTTGTGTTATGTTGCTAGCTTTGTTGATGATTTCAGTCCTTGTGTAAGGAGTCGTGCTCCAGCTAAAAATTCTTATGAATGTTTCAGTCAAATAGTTTGCAGCTGGGCCCGGAGGTTATAAGGTTGCCATTCCGAAATGAGAAAAGATGGAAAATAATTTAATTGTAAAAGGAATCGTACCGCAAACCTTGAGTTGGCCCAAACGAGCAAGGTATTACTTCTATGCTCATGGAGGCACACTAGACCCCGACACTGGAATGTTTGTGACTAGCGACGTACTAAGAGAGGCTGCCCAAAGACTCGAGGACGCAATGAGACGTACCGAAGAAGGAACCTTCCAGCCCAACAGAGAGAATGACGAGCTGACTTACGCTCTTGGGAATGCGGAACACACTGGACGGACCCGAGGTGTGGGCGTAGTTCCATGGAAATATGGCTTTTCCGGAGATCTCGAAACCTACCGAAGCCGATGCAGAAGCAAGGCAGTAGTGGCTGAGAAGATTCATAGCCTAGAAAACCAGATAATGTTACTTGAGGCAGCAGTTGGGCAACGCTCGGACCAACCAGCTGCCAATGTGGAGATCAGCCCCTCTTCTCAGCGTCGTAGCAGTGTTGCTTCCACGGAGCACCATAATTTGGGTGCCGACAGGCCGAGGGACCCCATTGACGACATCACTGTTAGGACCCAATGTGAGCTTCTGGTTCTTTATGGGAAAAAGCTTAAAGTTTGTGCTGAGGGTTATGCGGAAGTCCAAGAACAGGGTGGGACAATACATTGTCAGCCGATTCCTGAAGGATTCGCCAGAGTCTTTGTTGACCGAATTACTGAAGAACGCTGGGAAGACATGGACCTCCCGATCCCTATAAGTCCTGAAGAAACAGAACTACAACATGCCGTACACACATGGATCGCGTGGCCAAAGCGTGACATAAGATTGGTGCAAGCAGACACAGATTCCGCTCGGTGCTCAAGGCAAAGATCACCAACGCCAGCTGACAGGAATCCTAGTGTTGGCCCACCTTCTCCACCGCCTGCACGGGACCCCAGCATGGATCCGCCATCACCAGCCGCACAAAGCGAGCCAATTCTGGCATCATCACCAGCCGCACAACAGAATCAGAGTCAGCGACAGAAGTCATACACGGTACCTTCGGTCCAGCCATCTCATAAGCAGCAAAGAAAGAAGAAAGCAAAGGCTCCAGAAGAGGAAGAGGCAGAAGAATCGTTTAAAACCTTCTTGCTGAAGCGCAAGCTACTGAGGGAGGCTGCGAACAAGAAGCCAGAAATAGATCCGGTTGCAAAGTCACACTTCATTAAACACTTCATTAAAGATCCCACCAAGGACAAAGAAAGAGAGTCGGATTATGATCGGCAGATCAGAAAGTGCTACAGCAACCCCAAGAATCGGCGGATTAATGCAAAGACCGTTCCCCAGCTCGGAGAGCAGTCCAAACAATCGATCCCTCCGTTGATAGTGCCGCGTGAAGAATGTCCCGATGAATCAAGAGATCCGTTGACCATGGCTGGGATGATATTGCAAACTGATCTAACAAAGGCTCAATTGCTTGGGGAGGTCCTACAGAATGCCCGCGGCAAGAAAAAGTTTGTACTTGGTGAACCTTTGATATGGCCAGAGTTGCTACCATTCCTACCAACGAGAATGGACGAGTTACACAAATGGTATGCCGTGCAATCTAAAGCTAATCAATTAGAGATGTTCCTAGCTCGGATTAAAGATGAGCATTTCTGGCGGGGGGGGGAGATGATGTATATATCGAGTTTGCAGCACTTTACGATTTATACCATCAAGATGCCCTTCACAAGTGCCTCGCCAGTGTATGGTGCATGTAAGTATTGTCTCTTGTTTCATTATTTTAGCCTTGTGTGTTGACTGATCCCTGTTTTTTTTGTGCCCCGTAGGTCAAAAATTCAAATTTACCGAAAGAAGAACTTCCATAACATCGGGTTCTTCGACCCCGATATTATACACGAGAAATCGCTAGCGCTAAATCCTGGAGACATAGTCAATATTATATACATGGGGTTGCGTAAAAATAGCATGTGTCCCTTCATTCTCTTGCCATACAACCATCAGTGAGTCGTTCTTTGTTAGACTTTTTTTTCAATCCCTTTGTATTAATAATACTATTTAATAACTATTATAATCAACATTAATTGGTTATGCGTATGTATATGCACAACTTTCATTGGATATTGCTTTGTATTCGGATTGAGGAGCACAAGGTCTTGGTGTACGACTCGTTAAGGCAAGATAAATCAAAGTACCAAGATATCATCGAGGTGGTAAATACTGCATGGAGTCGCTACCTCCACAAACACATAGGCTTGCCCATAGGTGAAATCGAGCCTCTTCATTGGGTGACTGATTTTCCGGTATGAATATACTCTCGCTACTAATGTCATTCGCAATAAACATCAGAAAAATTCTATATCGTAACCCACATTTGTCCATAGTGTTGGAGACAAGGCCAAGGAAACAACTTATGTGGATACTACGTATGCGAGTGGATCAACTCTTTTGCAAGTGAAAAAGGGCAAATGACAGTGGAGGCATTCAATGTACATGAGCACAATCACATCTGCTCATTATTTTAATTCATTATTTTTTATTCTCATGTTTTTATCGAAAAATGTGATAGCGTTGGTGGATGAAAGAAGAACTCATTGAAATCGCTCGGATCAGGGAAATTCTAGAAGCTATATGCGGATTTCTACTCGATGAAGTCATAAATCCTAAGGGCGAATTTCATGGCGATCTCCGTCTAAGCGTCGCCCAAGAAGATCCGACGACGAGGAAGCTGATATGTTATTATAGTTGATGTGCGCAATAATTTGTAATATCTCATGTACTTTTGAATTCCTAAGTGTTCCATACATGACAAATATATATATATATAATGTTAGTGTAATATTCTGTTCTAATAATACTGTGCAATGCAAAGAGTACGACTATGTAGTCACATACGCTAGAAATACGCATAGCCATACGTATAAAAACGAAAAGAAAAGAAACATAAAGAAGAAAAAACATTTAGTGCCGGCTAGTTATATCAGCCGGCACTAACCTTGCTGTCAGGACTCGGGCGGGGGCGGGCACGTTAGTGCCGGCTGGTATTACGGACCGGCACTAACATACGCACGTTAGTGCCGGTCAGAGTAGCCGGCACTAACGTCTGTCAAGTTAGTGCCGGCCATTTAGTGCCGGCCACAGGGACCGGCACTAACACGTCCTGTGACCGGCACTAATAAGCCATTCTCCAACAGTGATGGGACGGCACGCGATCGACGAAATGGCTATATATATCGCGCGATATAGAGGGAAGTCATCGCCTGAAGATCTCCCTTCTTCCTCCTCATCTCCGGTGGGAGGCGGCAACAAGCCAGGGGAGGGGGCGGCAGCTGCCGCGGGCTAGGGGAGGGGGATGGTGGCCGATGAGGGGTGGTTGGTTGGGGGGGCGCCGACGAGGTCATCGACGGCCGGAGTGGTGGAGGGCGGCGACAGAACTTATTTTTCCGAATTGCTGGGCTTCTATGGCCACCGACCTTATATGAGGGGGTTGGGGGTGGCGGCAGCCCGGCGGTGGTGGTGGCCTGGGCGGCGGAGGACGAGGCGGCGCAGTACCGCCGCCGGCCGGCCGGGGTAGGACCACCGGTGGGCAGTGGACGCTCGCGGGGTAAAGAGAAGACGGCGTGGTGGCGGTCGGGCGGCGCGGCGGCGAGAAAGGTTAGGGGTGGCGGCGGAGGGTGGTGGCGGAGACGCTGAGGACGGCGCCGAAGCCGGGCGGAAACGAGGAGGCAGGGCAGGGCTTCATGGGCCGCGTGGGCCTTCAGGCGATGGATGGGAATTCCATCGTCTTTGATGCCTAGACACGCCCCGCGATTGAGGCTGCAGCGTCGGTTTTCTGCTACGTTACGTGTCGAGCCCCGGCTGGCACGAACTTTCGAGACCAGGGGCGGAGCTACCTATCGGGCGAGTGGGGCGACCGCTCCAGCTACCGACAGACTCGTCTCAAGACCTTCTACATTTTTCACAAGGCATTTAATTTTTCCGTAACCGTATCTGAGCACTAAGAGAAAGCACAAGCACACCACACCGCTAGGCGCCAGCAACTCGATCAGCATCGTTAATATTGATGCGTGATGCACCGGTGCCCGGTGGTTTTTTTTTTCTGTTCGTGCGGAGGAGCTAGCATGCGACGGGCCCGGCGGCGCACGTTGCAAATGAAGCAGCACGGGAAGGCCAGGTAGCCGTCGCGCGGCCGCAAGTGAGCCCGTCGCGCGCGATCGAGCTGCGACTCGGCGAGCGAGGAGGGGAGAGCTGAGGGTGCTGATTGACGGGCGTCATGCTCGCGGGGGCAACCTCGTAGCGTCTGCTACTACTTTACTGTTCAACGCGCAGACGTGGCATGATCAACGTTTTTTTGAATGTCCGTGTGTTGCTACGGGTGGTAAAATTTTTTTATAAAAATTATTTGATATAGTTGGTTGCTCATGCGCGTCTAAGGTTGGTAAAAAATTTTCATAAGACCTACTACTAGTACAATAATCCACTTATTAACATGTTAGTGTGGTAATAATATTAGTTCGTCAACTGCCATGAACAGTGACCAATTGCAGCCACACTATGTGCAACTGCTAACCATGCCAGCTACTGCAAGAACTTTCCCAACTGAACTTCTGAATCTGTTTTGGCTTCTGTTTGATGGTTACGCAAATGAAAGAAAGGAAAAAGAGATGTCCAAACCTGAGGGTTGCACAAGCAACAAATCGGTTGTATGAATGCATCCATACACGTGAAACATGGACCCATGTATGAACACAGGAAAATAAGTTGGCAATAGGATATCAAGTTCCTTGTCGGTACACAATTCCAAATTAGTTCAAGGCATAGCCTCATAAAACTCAGCTTGAACTTTCTCAACCGTTTACAAGATGCTCCTTCTTTGCAACAGAAGTAAACAAATGATAAAAATAATATAACTGACCGAAGCCTCCTGGAATTCATAGATGGGTTCCGTCATCTTGAGCACAATGAAGTACAGCAGCGGGCACCTGCACGAGCACTTGCTTGTACATCGCTGATGTGGCACTTCTCTCATCCTGGTTTTCCTTCCCTTAGCCTATGCAAGTGTCTCATGGAATCCAATCCATAGGATTTGGCTCAAAGGAGAATACAAAAAACCATCAAAATCAATCTATTGCTTAACCAAACCAATGCAATATCAAAATATCTTACTAAATGTTAATCTGACAGTTCTCAAATATCTAGTAAAATATATGGATCAAGGAGAAGTATCAAATGTAACGAACATGGCACCATTTATGTCATTTCGAGTGATTTTGGTGATCGTATGACAACACAATCAATGGGACTAACAAGTTTGTTAAGTGAATCTTTCTAGGTCCCAAAAATATATTAAAAAGGGTTAGCAAAGCAAAATATGAAAAAACAACTCAAAAGAATGCTGAATTGGACGAGTTATGCAAAAATCAGTAGCACCGGTTCTTCCTATGACCCTGCACCGGACCTTCCAACAAATATCGGTTTAACCGATGCTCAAAACTTATTCAAATGAGATGGACTTTAGCATAATATTGTAGAGAATTTCACAAGCTTTCCAAAGAGTACAAGATCATCGAAATCGGAGTTCGGAGTATAAAGTTATGGTCAAAACACAGAGAAGCTGATTTCTGTGTGGCACCGGTTGAACCGATGCCTATCACCGGTTATTCCGATGCTCAAAATTTGGTCAAATGAGATTGAATTTAGCAGAATCTTGTAGAGAATTTCACAAGCTTTCCAAAGAGTACAAGATCATCCAAATCGGAGTTCGGAGTAAAAAGTTATGACCAAAATACGAAGCACCTTGAAGCTGATTTCTATAAGCACCGGAAATTCCGATGCTACAAAAAAGGGCATCGGTGCAATGCCTGTATTATTGTCCAGAGAGCATGTTTTTGATCCCAGAAAGTTTCTTTAGCATCGGAAATTCTGATGCTATCACCGGATATTCCGATGGTACCATAGTTCAAGCTATTAGTGACCGGAAGAACCGATACCCAAGCACCGGAAGTTCCGATGGTTACGCAGAAATGTGCCCAACGGCTCTAAATGGCTAGTTCAAGTTGGATGCCTATATATATGTGTTTCCCCGGCCATTTGAAGCTTGCTGTAGTCCCAAGACATCTCATACACACCCAAGAACACCTCCAAACCATACAAGAGCTCATTGATCATATCCTTAGGTTTTAGCACTAGCTTTGTAAAGTGTGAGTGCTAGATTAGCTTTTGAGTGAGTGAACAAGCAAGGTTGAGATCCTTGTGGCTACTTCTAGAGTGAACCACACTTGTATTACGGTGTGCAGGCCCCTTGGAGCAATTGGTGGCTCGCCGGCAAGTCAACGACCCTCCGGCTTGGTGTGGAGCGGCGTCGATGATATTGTACGGGGACGGAGACCCCTCATTCGTGGGCAATCTCCCTTAGTGAAGATCGGGATCAAGGTGACCGTGATTGTGTTCACGGAAGAGACTTGATTGCCGGAAAGCGATATTCTTCGTGAGTGCTTCAACAACGTGGACGTAGGGGCGCCTTTGTGGCAATCCAAACCACGAGATAAATCTTCGTGTCGAGAGTTCGCTTCCTCTCATCCCTCTCTTTATGCTTCCGCATTTTATATTGCAATTTGTGTGTCTTTGCCTTCTTAGTGTAGTATCTTGCTAGGATTGGCTATAGGTTGTAAAACTCTTTTGGGATGAGGGTTACACACTAAGGTGAACCATATTTGCACATCTAGGTAGCTTGATTTAGTTTAAGTTTTGTGCAAACTAGTTGGAGCTATAGGTTAAGGTTTTAGAGTGCCTAATTCACCCCTCCCCCTCTTAAGCTAGAGCACCCGATCACTTTCAATTGGTATCAGAACCGGGACTCACTTTTCTCACAAAGAAAGCCAATTCCGTTGGCAAATTTGTGTTTACCGGCTCATTAGATCGGTAGGCTTCACCGCCTAGTGAGTTCGCTCTTAGGGGGAAAGGATGGATCCTTTTAGATCCGCTCCACGGTTCGACGGCACGAGCTTCCAACATTGGAAGGTTTTAATGCAAGCCCTCTCCAAGCGACGGGACTAAATATTTGGAGAGTTGTGAGTGAAGATGTAAAAATTAATAGTCAACAAGAGAAGCAAAATGATGTCACCGTAAAATGCATAATTTTGTCTTCTCTTAGTGATAATGTGTTCAATCGTGTTTATTCTTGTGAAAATGCTAAAAAGCTATGGAAGACTATCGTCGAGAACCATGAGGGCACGGAGGATGTTGCCAATAAAAGATATCATGTTCTCATTGATAAACTTAATAGCTTTAAACAACTTGATGATGAGAATGCCGAATCTATGTACTCACGATTGAATACTCCTGTGAATGAGATTAATTCTTTAGGTATGAAGCAAATTAAAGATTTAGAACTCATTCGCAAGATCCTTCACTCACTCCGAAGGCCGGACTATGATTTGGTGACAAGAATTCTATATGAAAAAGATCTCAACACAATGACACCAAATCAAGTCCTCAATAAGGTGATCGCCCATGAGCTGCGTAATGACATCAAGGCAAAAGCGTCTTTTTTTTCACCAACGCATAGCGCTCTTGCATGCAAACAACTTAAGAAGTTGAAGAAGATGGCCATCAAAGATAGCTCAAGTAATGAGGAAGAAGAGGATGCAAAAAACTTCTCAAGTGATGACAAAGAGCCAATGCACCCCAACCTCTACAAGCAAGTAAAGAAGATGAACAAATACTTGAAGGAAATCAATTCAATGGGGTATATGGTCTTTTTCAAAGATGAGCCTCACCATCAACTCATGAAGGTTGAGAAGAAGTTCAAGAAGAACAAGCAAAAGAAAGAGAAGAAGCCCAAGCATGAATCATATGCCGTATTTGGTGAATGGGTAAGCGGTGGTGAAAAATCAAATGCAAGTTCAAGTGATGAATCAAACAAGAAATTCGCCACCCGCATGGGATCATCATCCAACATTTGCTTTATGGCCAAAGGTATGGATAGCGATTTAAAGTGATGATGACTCCGACTCTCCTTCAATTGATGAACTTCTTGACCTTGTTCAAGAGCACCAAAAAGTCATTAAGAAACAATCAAAAGAAATTAAAAACCTTAATGCTCTCAATGATCTAAATACTTCTCTTGCTACAAATTTTGATGATTTGATGTGCAAATTCAAATTGCTTAGCAAGGAGCATGAAGAGCTCAAATTAAAATTTGAGAGCATTAATGATACTAATGACTCTTTGGAAATGAAGCAAACTATCTCTTGTGCAATTCCAATCTCAAGGGTAAATGCTTCAACTTCTTGCATTGATTTAATTGATGAATCTTGCTCTAACCTTTGCAATGAGAAATGCAATGAGAATATTATTGTAGAATCATGTGATGATCTCATTGCCAAGGAGAATGATGAGCTCAAGCAAGAACTGGAAAGGCTCATGAAGGACTTGTATAGATTGAAGGGCAAAGGCATAGAGAGCAATGTCCAACCTTCTCAAGATAACCGTGAAAATATGGTGAAAAAGTTTAAGAAGGGGTCCACCGTGACTTGCTCAAAGTGCCACAAAGAAGGCCACAAGTCTAACAAGTGTCCTCAACCAAGGAAGAAGCTTCCGGATGAGATGAACAAGAAGAAACTCACAATTAAGAGTTCTCTCATATACACCAAGCCCAACCGGAGGAACAAAAGCAATAGCACCTCCTATGTGATAAAAAAGAAGACCTATGGCAAGGTGGTTGCTCACAAGGTTGGGAAGAAGGAAAGGAGTTGGAACCACTCCATTTGGGTGCCCAAGGACATTATCACCAACATGAAGGGGCCTCAAACAGTGTGGGTTCCAAAGGAGACTTAAAGCCAAGAACGGTTTCGGGGGATTTGGAGGCTTAGCTTACGAATTGAAGTGAAGGTTTAAGCCAAACAAGCTAAGCTCACAACTTGGACATTTGTTGCCCAAGTCCCCCATAAGGTAATGGTAGCTAGATTTCAATTCAGGCATCATGTACCTCCATTGCTTTTATAAGATTGTTTGCATATATTGCATCTTCTAGTATTATATATGGTGGGTTGCTTGTGTCATAATTCTAACCCATAAGCAACCTACATAGTTTGATAAGTGTGTAGAAAGCTACACAACGTTATCCTTCATGGTACATGAATCTCATGACGTATGTATTTCATATGTGCACTATGAACACAAGTTATAGGGTAAACTTCCCAATTGTGTCAAAATTAATGTGCATACATTTGCTTGGTGATTCAAACACTAAATGCACACATTTAGGGGGAGTTCGTCCTATAGTTTGTGATTTTGAGACTAACATGTTTGCAAGTTTATCTTTTGTAGTCTCACGATGGAGTTCACACTCTAAGAGAATGTTATTCACGCTCAATGTGAACAAACAACTCTATAAGAGTGGTTAGATAAATTGTGTTTTCATCATGGTTTTTAAGGCGTCGACTAGGCGTCGCCTAGTCGTCCAGGCGGAAAAAATCGCGGCGTCCAGGGCGCCATGAATCTTGTGCGTATGGCGTCCGGAGTCGTCGCCTAGGCGGGCATGGCATCGATTTTCAGCAAGTCGGGCGCCGCGCGGTGATTTGACGAGGGACGCGCGCGGGTGAGAATGAGTGGGCGCGCGAGAGAGATGCGCGCGCGGGGAATCGGGAGAGTCGGCGCGTGCGGGTGAAATCCACGCGCCTAACTTCCCGCCAGCAGGATTAAGAACGAGAGAGGGGAAGAAGAGGCCGCAGGCCCGCCGGCACCTGGAAGACAGAGGGAGGGCGGATTCAGAGAGAGGGAAGGAGAAACGGAAGGAGAAAGGGCTGCCGCACCTGGAATCCTCACCGGCGGCGCGTGGCCTCAGCCCAGGTGCGCCCGCACCTTGGTCTGGCGGCTCCCATCCCTTCTGCTGCAACCAATCCAGTCCGCCCACATCTAGATCCAGGTGCTCGTCGACTCGTTCCTCTTCTGCTCTGTCTTCCGCTCTGCCTCTTTGTCCTCCCGGTCTGCTCACAGTGCACATACCTCTTCCTCTCCATTCCTCTGCTCTATTGCTCTGTTCTGCATTGCTTTCTGCTTGGACATAGTCTGCTCTGCTCTGTTCTGCTGTGCTTCTTGCGTCAGGAGGCAAACAACATTGGCTGCTCTGCTCCACTGCATCTATTATGATTGATTCATGTGATTGCATCTTACTGCATTTTGCTTAGTTTTGCTACTTGCTACTCTCAGTTTCAGAATTGACAGCAACAAGGTAGGTTTATGCGCTTCATCCTAGATTATGATATATAGTATGGCGTCGCCTCGCCGCGCGCCTTACTCGCCTAGGCGTCCGGAAGGGGGTGGGTCGCCATGCTTCGCCTTACCGCCTTAAAAACCATGGCTTTCATGCATATTGAGTCATGTTCTATTGAACTTAAATGCTCATATCTAAGTTTATAGGCTATGTGCTCATACATTTGCTTAATCTTGGTGTACCAAGTGCTCTTTGTTTAAAGATTTTCAATTGGTTGCAAGTCACTTTTAAATTGGTACATGCAAGGTAAACAAAGCTTCCCCCGGAGGTATGCAAGGTTCTAAATTCATTCAATTAGTATCTTTGTCATTCCTTGTTATTTTAGAGCTACCTCCGTGCATGATATGATCTAAGCTTTCTAATTATAACATCTAGTTGTGCACTTGATTTTCACATTATCATTTTGTGCACATACTTATGGAAAGGTTAGCTCATGTCATGCTAGTTTCGTGATTTTGTGATCCACCGTAGTGAAATTTTCAATTGGTATCTTCATTGATATCATACAATTGGATCATGAGTCATGGAACTAACTCACTAGGCTACTAACCTTCTCTTGAGCTATATTGTTTTGAAAGACCTTTTTAGGAGCAAGACTTTTTAGGTGATTTGATTCCAAAGGGGGAGAAATGTGGATCAAAGCAAGGTATTTTCTCAAGGAGGAGAAGCATATCCCAAAGGAGGAGAAATGCCTAAGTGGATCAAGTCAACATATGAGAGAAGAGTAGTAAATAGGGGGAGGAAAAAAAAAGAGGAATCATAGCTTTAGGGGGAGGCCAAACCAACATTGGATGGTGGTAAGGATCCAAGCAAGTGTAAGTGGTTTAATTTGTAAATTTTTGCAAATTTTATGCTTGCTTTGATTGTGTTGTCATCAATCACCAAAAGGGGGAGATTGTAACGAACATGGCACCATTTATGCCATTTCGTGTGATTTTGGTGATCGTATGACAACGCATTCAATGGGACTAACAAGTTTATTAACTGAATCTTTCTAGGTCCCAAAAATGTATTAAAAAGGGTTAGCAAGGTAAAATATGAAGAAAGAACTCAAAGAAATGCTGAATTGGACGAGTTATGCAAAAATCAGTAGGACCGGTTCTTCCTATGACCCTGCACCGGACCTTCCGACAAACATCGGTTTAACCAATGTTCAAAACTTATTCAAATGAGATGGAATTTAGAATAATCTTGTAGAGAATTTCATAAGCTTTCCAAAGAATACAAGATCATCGAAATCGGAGTTCGGAGTAAAAAGTTATGGTCAAAACACGGAGAAGCTGATTTCTGTGTGGCACCGGTTGAACCGATGCCTATCACCGGTTATTCTGAGGATCAAAATTTGGTCAAATGAGATGGACTTTAGCAGAATCTTGTAGAGAATTTCACAAGCTTTCCAAAGAGTACAAGATCATCCAAATCGGAGTTCGGAGTAAAAAGTTATGGCCAAAATACGAAGCACCTTGAAGCTGATTTCTATAACCACCAGAAATTCCGATGCTACAAAAAAGGACCACCGGAAATTCCGATGCTACAAAAAAGGGCATCGGTGCAATGCCCGTAGTATTGCCCAGAGAGCATGTTTTTGACCCCAGAAAGTTCCTTTAGCACCGGAAGTTCCGATGCTACCACCGGATATTCTGATGGTACCATTTTTCAGCTGCAGAACTTGTCAGAAAGGCCCAACGGCTAGTTCAAACTATTAGTGACCAGAAGAACCGATGCCCAAGCATCAGAAATTCCCATGCCTACGCAGAAATGTGCCCAACGGCTCTAAATGGCTAGTTCAAATTGGAGGCCTATATATATATGTGTTCCCCCGGCCATTTGAAGTTTGCTGGAGTCCCAAGACATCTCATACACACCCAAATACACCTCTAAGCCATACAAGAGCTCATTGATCATATCATTAGGTTTTAGCACTAGTTTTGTAAAGTGTGAGTGCTAGATTAGCTCTTGAGTGAGTGAACAAGCAAGGTTGAGATCCTTGTGGCTAGTTCTAGAGTGAACCACACTTGTATTACGGTGCGCCGGCCCCTTGGAGCAATTGGTGACTCGCCGGCAAGTCAACGACCCTCCGGCTTGGTGTGGAGCGGCGTCGACGATATTGTATGGGGACGGAGACCCCTCATTCGTGGGCAATCTCCCTTAGTGAAGATCGGGATCAAGGTGACCGTGATTGTGTTCACGGAAGAGACTTGATTGCCGGAAAGCGATATTCTTCGTGAGTGCTTCAACAATGTGGACGTAGGGGCGCCTTTGTGGCAATCCAAACTACGGGATAAATCCTCGTGTCGAGAGTTCGCTTCCTCTCATCCCCCTCTTTAAGCTTCCGCATTTCATATTGCAATTTGTGTGCCTTTGCCTTCTTAGTGTAGTATCTTGCTAGGATTGGTTATAGGTTGCAAAACTCTTTTGGGATGAGGGTTACACACTAAGGTGAACCATAGTTGCACATCTAGGTAGCTTAATTTAGTTTAAATTTTGTGCAAACTAGTTGGAGCTAGAGGTTAAGATTTTTAGAGTGCTTAATTCACCCCCTCCTCCTCTTAGGCTAGAGCACCCGATCGCTTTCAATCAAATAATCACTTGCTTGGATGAAAAACAATAAACACATGTAACAGATTGTATCAGGAATACTCAACCATAAGGCGTTTTCCTCGGCGACTCGCATCTGGGGGCGGATCCGGCGCCTTCCCTCTCCTCTCCGGCGGCTCTTGAGCATTGGAGAGGAGGGGGAAGCGGGATTGGCTCGTCGTTGTAGATAGTTGGGTAGCTAGTTTCTAGTTTGCTACTACTAGGGTTGTTCGCCGGCTTTAATGGCGGCGGAGCTTGGGTTCGCGGTGGAGGCGGCACGGCCACTTCATAGGCGAATAAGTGTCCTCCAGAGCTTCAGCGTCATCTACGGCGATGCTTTTGGGAGGTTCCAGTTTCAGTCAATCTCCGGTGATGGTGGCGACTACGGCGTCGTCTCCGGCGAGATCTTCGGGAGGTCAGTGACTTCCTCTTTTGGTGCGAAAGGGGAACGGATCCTTTCTTTCCCTATTTCTCAAGTTCTTGCCGAGTTGCTGGCGTGGCCGGCGACGGCGGCTGCTTCGTCCGTGAGCCCCCTGTACGGGTGTCCGGGCTCCGAGCTTCGTCGTCTCCAGCAGGCGGCGGGACTGTGGCCCTTTTGCTTTAAGGCTGCAGAGCGGCTGGTGGATTTCGTGGAGGTTTGGTGGTTGGACCATGCACAAGCTTCCCTCGACGGCGGAGGTCGTCGATGGCGAGCAGTGGTCCATGAGCTGAAGAGCTTGGGGTGCAGCCCCGGTTGATGGGCGACCGCCGATGGCTATATCCCATCCCTCGGGATGGGTGTCTACTTCGACTCCTTCAAAGCCAGCGCGCGATGGGGCTCTTCTAGCTCGGGGTCATGCCCAATGTCTTCCTCGACGACGGTGGCCGGCGACTCAATCTGATAACGGTTTGGGTCCAATCCGGTGTGTACAGTTCGGTTTCCTTTGGCCCTTACGGTTCGGCGGTAACTGGGCTGAAATGTTATTGGGCTGGTTCGGTTTGGGTTTAGGGTTAGAATGGGTCAGTCTGGTCCGGTCCGGTGTCTACTGGTTCGCCCTCGGCGGCAGAGGCAAGACCGCAAGAGCGGCGCCGGCGCCCGCTCCCTCCGTGCTCTCCTCTCCCGGCGGCTGCAGCGCAGGGGATCGACGCCTCCGTGCTCTCCGCTCCCGGCGGCTGCAGCGCAGGGGATCGACGCCTCCGTGCTCTCCGCTCCCGGCGGCTGCAGCGCAGGGGATCGACACCAAGCGGCGCCGGCGGCTGCAGACGAAGCCCGCGCCCGCGCCCCCGGCCGCCGTGGTTGAACAAGCATCCCCATGGTGGTGAGTCTTCCTCCTCCACTCCCCTCACCCCCAGTCCCGCAGTTCTCCCTTTGGTCTTGCTCCGTGCGTGGCTGCTCCAATCCGTGTTGCGTCCAGCTGCTTGTGGGGACCTGGTTCTTGAATCTCGATTTGCTGTTGGATGGGCCGTGCGATGGTTGGGGGTTATCGGTGCTGTTGGATCGAGGTATCCTTTTCTGTATTCATACTCGATGCAGGACCGGACCAGCCATGCCTCTAAAGAATTAGTTGGCTGCGCGGATAGCTGAGTCCCACTGTCTCTAGGTGACTAGGACGATTTTGAGAATGTAATTGCAGTTTGGGATTAAAGGCACAGAGTATTGGGGCTAATGTCTTTCTTAATGTGTCTCCTTGCCACTTCTGGTGCTGCCAGGGAATTGTTGGTTAATATATATATATATATATATATATATATATATATATATATATATATATATATATATATATATATATGTAATGGCTTGGTATGCGGAGGTTGTGGATTTCTGCAAATTTAAGCTTGTTTGGGCTTGTCATTCCTGGTAGTACTGCAGGCTGTGCATTCAGTTATGTACCATGTCATGCTGTTGGAATCGCCCCTTTGTTGTTCATAGATAAGTGCATTTGTGATGTCATTTCCATGTGCCGTCGCTCCGTTGTGGCATGGAATACTCTGGCTGTGCTCTGTAGTGTAAGCTAAAGAACATAGGGGTACTGAATTTGTTGCTGAATGTGGGGAACAGATTCATGTTGCACTTCCAGCTGGCTGGCTGTGCTGCCGGCACCATTTGTACATGACACGCACACGGATGGCGGCATTGGTTTTCTCAATCCAGTGTTGCATGCGCAGAAGAGAAGCGCCGGCCAGCCACCGGCGCACCGCACAGCAAGGAGGAGGATGTGAATCCAGCGCGGCCTAGGCCTATTGGGTTCAAACCGTTAGCAACTATGGTTTGGTTTGGGTTGGCTTGCTTTTTGCTCCGGTTTGGATTGGTTCGGGCTGGAGAAACATATTAGTGGGTTGAAATTGGTTTGGGCTGACTGCACCGTGGCATTAGTTTGGGGTGGGTTTGGGTTCGGTTGTTCACCCATTAACAGCCTGACCGGCGACGAGGATTTGTGGCAAGTTCGCAGAGATCCTAGGGGCTTCGTTGTAATTTCTTTTTCTTTCAGGGTCTTCTGTGAAGTTCGGCTGGGACAGCTGTCTCTGTATCCTTACCGTACGTCTCTGTATCCGTATGAGTATATGTACGTTTTCCTTATCTAGAAATACAAAAATGTTTTATCAAAAAAAAACATAGGAATGGTCCACCATTTCTTGGCCGTTTGATCAGAATTTTCTGGAATCACTTTTAACAGCTTATTCAGATTACACAAAGATAAAACAATAAATATAATAAAATGGGCACTTATCAATGTGCAAATACAGTTCAATCCAACCAGGAAAATTTATGAGTAATTACCTCACCAACAACAACAATAGTTAAGTTAGTGCCTGTTGGAAGAGTCCATATGCAGAAAAAATATCTTACAATTAATATCCTTCCTGCTAGTAGCATCACATACAGTTCAAGATTTGTTAGATAACCCTGATTGAGCATTCACATCCACATGGTCGAGGTTGCTTCTCAAAGTCCTCACTTGCTAGGCGTAAAATAGAGCCATCTGCATTACGAGCCCTCAGTACCATCATCCTAATAAAAGTAGGATGTCAAAGACCGTTTAATCCAAAAGTTATAGCCAGTCATGAACACGCAGAAAAAAGATGCGGTGATGCTTAGATGCTCAATAGTATATAGTACTGTGGGCATTTATTTTTTTAAGAAAAAAGGACACACATATGAATAGAATGGTCAAGAGAAATTCTATAGGATTTTGCAATGGTGAAATCTATCATATCTTGACATCCATCGATGTAATAGGTTTTTCATCTAGTATGCACAGAGAATCTGAAGCGCACTAAGGAGGCAATGCAATCTGTAGAGGCTGCTTCAACAGCACCATCTTCCACATCTAAGAATTGTACGAAACATGATGGAATGCATCATGCATCTGATTCAGAAAAGCCTTGGATGAGTTTCTTTTTAAAATTATCAAGACATTAGAGAGCCATCATAGTAGAATTTAGATTAATTTATTTATTTTCTTGATAGCTTATGGTTTTCGTAGCATCATGCTGTTGCCTTTGTTTTCTGGCTATAAACTTAATGAACTCTCTTGTTACACAAATCTTTCAGACAGCCAATCTGAATGGCAGAAAAGGGTGTCTGTCCTAGTTACTTGTCCTATTTACTGGCTAGCTTATTCAGTGCAATTTTCGACACCATTGCTGATGCTGAGTTAGCTTACAGCAAGGAGAAAATGTCAGAATGTCAGATGCCAAAGCCTGGCAGTCAGCATGATGCTATGAAAACCATAAGCTATCAAGAAAATAATTAAATTAATCTAAATTCTACTATGATGGCCTGTAATGTCTTGATAATTTTAAAAAGAAACTCATCCAAGACTATAAACTTAACAAACTCTCTTGTTAGACTATTCTTTCAGACAGCTAATCTGAATGGCAGAAAAGGGTGTCTGTCCTAGTTACTGGCTAGCTTATTCAGTGCAATTTTGGACACCATTGCTGATGCTGAGTTAGCTTACAGCAAGGAGTAAAGTCAGAATGTCAGATGCTAAAGCCTGGCAGTTTTCAAAAACCTGAATGCAATGGTATTGTCTGAAACCTACAGCTCTTTTCGTGCAAATGTTTTTTTTCAGTGATCTACAAAATCAGTACCTTATACCAAACAGATCTACAAAACAAACAATGGTTGATTCCATATTTTATATGGTAATGGTAAAAACAGCAAAGAGAATGGTTTGAGGCTAACACTGCAATGCTGGAACTCTGTAGAGGAACCGTTAAGGCACCGGCCAATCTGCTTAAAAAGGTGGCACCATGCAATGCTGAAACTCTGCAGAGGTTATGTCGCCTCAAGCACTTCTTCTAGGTCTCCCAGAAACAACACATACTTCAGGAATTTTTAGTCCTTCTCAACGAACTGAACAATACAATAGGATAGCATGGTCAGAAGGTGCACAAGATATTTCATTGCCCAATGCAAAAATGTAAGTAGATGACATGGTTATTTTCTAGCACTCAGTTTGCAGTAATTTTGTGTTTGTTAAGTGGGTTGTTCATTTGTACATTTTTTCCTAGCACTAATTGTTTTTTAGCACCTGATGCCTGAATTGCTCTAAAATAACTTCATTATTCTGTGAATCAAAATTGGAGGTAATTTTGATCTATGCTCACGGCCAATCACGAGTGGAAAGGATACTACAAATAGCATGTTTCCGAAACATAGAATGTCCCCATCTCTCTTCATAGTTCTCAGATCACAAATCCTATAAATTACAAGAACATATTGTATAAGTCCAACTAATCAACTAATTCATCCCCAATCTCACCGGTTAGGGTTAGAAAATTTGGGGGAAATAGCTTGGCATACCTTAGGGAATTGGGAGAGGGGGCCAGTCACCAGGCAGGGAGGAGGAGGGAACCGCACAGGGGAGCAGGGAAGTGCCGGGCGTCGGGAGCCGGGAGGTCGGGGAGCGAGCTGGCGAGTAGCAGCTGCGGTGGCGGTTCGCCGAAAGCTGCGCAGCATAGCCGCACAGGGGAGTAGGGTTGGCCTGGGGGCAGGGCAACGGCCGGCGACCGACGGCTGGCAGGGTCGCAGGACGGAGTCCATGGCTCGGGTCGCCTCCGCCTCGTCTGTCGCCGAGAGGAGACGAGTCGAGAGGTGAGGCCGTGAGGGGCAGGCCGGACTGGTGAAGGAGGGGTGCGCAGGCCGGCGAAGCGCGGGGCAAGAGCGGCGGCGCCGAGCGCGGGGCGGCGAAGAAGGGGCGCGCGTGCGAGCAGTAATCGGCGAGAGGTGTGGGGGCGGACAGGGAAGGAGGGAGGGGGAGACGCATTTTTTTTTTGAAATGGTAGCCTTTTAAATTCATTTACCCGATCGTTACACAAAGAAGGCCAGAGAAACTCTGGAGCAACATGAAGCCAGACCAATTCAGAGATTTGATCGGTTGACCTAGCAAGTACATGAGCTACCTCATTACAACATCTACTAACATGGATAAAAGAGAAGACAACAGAGGAAACATGTGCCGCTTTCTTATATCTTGGGTAATGATTCCTGTATGGGATCGATCCATGTCCTGTGACTGGAGCTTCCGGATCAAGGAGAGGCAATCTGTTGCTACAATAGCCCGGCTATATGAGAGCTCAGAAGCAAAGAGAATCGCCCGCCTGAAAGCAATAGCCTCCGCTAATTCCGGGTTTATGATCCTATCGATGCCCTGTCTGCACGCCGCCAAGAAGTCCCCTTTGTGGTCTCTGATCACAATGCCCAACCCCATTCGATTAGTTTTGTGAAAGATTGCTGCGTCTACATTCACCATAACCCATCCCCCAGGTGGTGGATCCCAACATTTAGATTTATGAGAATCACACTTCTCAACGGGATTATAAAAATGCAGCAAGACCATATCCACGTATGCAATCAACTTCTCAACTATACAGTGGGGATGCATCTCACTTTCTCCATTTCGAACATCATTTCTAGCCTCCCAAATATGCCAAAGAGATATCACAAATATAGAGGCCTCTCTCTCCGAGCAGTCAGCCAAAGTTTCAAAAATCCATTGCCTAGATGAGATAAAAGGTTTGAGCAGTTTCCTGAAACCACACCTCATTTTCAATTGTCTCCAGACTTCAGCAACATATTGACAAGTGAGGAATGCATGTTCGACAAATTCATCTCTTCCACAATGACAACATAGATCATAAGCTGGGATGTTTCTAAGTTAGAGTTGCTGTCTGGTTGGAAGGCAATTATGTGCAAATCGCCATAGAACAATTTTCATCTTGGGTGGAGCTTTAATACTTCAAAGACGCTTCCATTCTTTTGCAATACATAATTGATCTGATGGTTCCCCTTTACCGGTGGTTGTAGCCTTTAGATGTACTTTCTCAGTTTTAGCCAACAAATAAGCTGATTTCACTGTGTAATTGCCCGTCTTTGTAAGAGGCCAAGATACACAATCTGGGACCTGGTTATGACTTGGAGCAATATTGAGAATGCATTCAGCATCAGCAGGAACATGTCCGAACTAACTCCTCATTCCATTTTTTAGATGAGCGATCTATCAGGGAGCTCACCTTCAGACCATCAGACATTTGGACAATTGGGAGAATTGGATGACAGGGTGCATCAGTAATCCATCTATCTTTTGTAATTCTGATTTCTTCACCATTACCCACCCGCCAAAGGATACCACCGTCCAGGATGCTTTTTCCAAACATCAAGCTTCGCCACGTAAAAGAACGAAGTAGACTTTTACCACTCGGATGCGTTCGCTCCCACCATGCGTCCGCCTGCCGCTAAAAAACGCGCCTCCACTTTCAGAAAGGATGTGGAGGCGTCTTTTTTAGCGGCGGGCGGACGCATGGTGGGAGCGAACGCATCCAAGTGGTAAACGTCTACTTCGTTCTTTTTAGTTGTAGAGATCTCTCTGTTTCTTTTCCCATTCGGTGGACGGCTGCAGCGATGAAGCAGTGCAACTCGGGATAATGGACGCGGCGCCGCCCTCGAGAAGGTAGTAGGGTACATTTGTATTTTGTTTTTTTAAATAACATTTGTATTTTGTCACCCCAAAAGCTACAATGCAAGCACGCCGCCGCATTGCACCGGGCATCACAAGCTGCAATACATGGGGTCGGCTGGTCGGGCCTGTGACGCCCGGGCCCCGGCCTTCCACCGGGAGATTCGCCACGCCACCCGCAGAAAGGCCACCAATCGGTGGGCCTGGTCCAGTCCATCCAGCGAGCCATGGGCCCGGCAAGATTGATGGGTGGGGGTGGGTGGAGACAGGGAGGTGTGTTTGCTATTTCCACGCGTCCAGTGTAAGAAGACGTATTCGCTCGTGTGACGCTTCACCACGACACCAAGTCACGAACCAACACAAGTGCCCGCCAAGCTTTGCCTAGCCAGGCTCTTCCAACCTCGCCTCCATGGCTCCATCTATGTCTCTGCTTCGGCCCTTCCCTGTACCGGCCGCTAACACATTGATTTGATATTCGTGGCAAATGCAAGTTCATGTCTTCAAAGCGGATGTTAAATATAGAATTTGATACTAGGGTGGTCTAGTATATACAATTTTTCTTTTACGAAGTAGTCGTCGTGGGCGTACTTCGAGCTAGATCTTAGATGTAGCCCACCTCCTAGATCCGCTAGTCCGATAGAGTAGCTCTACACATCATGTGGACGCTAGGCATTCTAACCTGGCTGGACAGAAGCGGAGCCATGATTTCGAGTTAGGCCCGGGTGCAAATTGCAAAAAGCAAGCTGAGAAGGCCCTAACAGATTAGCACTTCTTGATGGCTTCACAAATAAAAAAGCTCCCATCTAGTAGTTGTATAGGACACGGACTGAACCTATGCGGCCACAGAGTAGTTAGGCTTTCACTATTTTCCCCCTTTACTGAATATACTGCTATATTTCTCTGCAAATCAGCAATATTTGAGGGGCCATGGCCCATGGCCGCTGCTGGCTACCCCTAGCTCCGCCACTGCAGCAGGAGTGCCAGACCGTGCTCGGTGCTCCACTCTACTGAAAGTGCGTCCGAGGCTCACCATGTCAATCTCCAGCATGTGGTAAATTAAAGTAACTAGTCAGGTTGGCGCGCTATGCGCGCCTATACCGAAAATATTGATATAAAATAGTAATAGAAAGATATTGTCCGCTACTATATTCGAAGCAACATTGCATCGATGTATTAAATCAAATTTAAAAGTTACAGTGAAGCAGCATAGTAGTTCAAAGTCTGAGAGCACGCCAATCCCAAGCATTTTAGTATAGAGGTACAGATAATTTTTTCTTAGAAATTGTTTTTTTTGCGTTAATAGGTATAGTTGATGGATTGTGTTACATTAATTATTATTTTTTGTAGGGAGAAAAGTAAGATTAGCAATGAATGAATAGTTCAATTATATTTTGTGAGTTTACGAAGTGAAAGCGAAACCTAAAAAAAGTAGGACTATCACATATGAATGTAGAATATAAAGTCTAGTTATTATATTTATACGTAGGAAATAGTTAAATATATTTTATATTGTCAAATAATAGAAGGAAGATATTTTTTTGAAAGATAGACCCACTTAATAGAACCGTAGGCTCCACCAAACAATGTGCGCAGGTCCACCTGAATAGTACATGGGTCCCGCCTGAATAGTACATGGGTCTCACCTGAATAGTATGTGGGACCCGCATAAACAGTACGTGGGTCCAACTACGAAGTGAAAGCGAAACCCAAAAAATAGTAGGACTGTCACATGTGAATGTTGTATACAAAGTCTAGTTATTATTTTTATATGTAGAAAATAGTTAAATATATTTTATATTGTCAAATAATGGAAGGAAGATATTTTTTTTGAAAGATAGACCCACTTAATAGAACCGTAGACTCCACCAAACAATGTGAGCAGGTCCCACCTGAATAGTACGTGGGTCCCGTCTAAATAGTACGTGGGTCCCGCCTGAATAGTACGTGGGTCCCGCCTGAATAGTACGTGGGTCCCGCCTGAATAATATGTGGGACCCGCATAAACAATGCGTGGGTCCCATGTGGGGCCACAACTCACGGGAGCTCCCCAAATCTTGGCACTTTAGTACACGTATATAATTCATTTTATTTTCTTTTGCCCTGTGTTCTCAAGTCAAAAGTTTGGTCAGAGAGAACATATCAGTTCGGCATCATTATCTTTAAAGATAACTCTTACTAAGCACTCAAACAAGAAATTTGCTCTGATGTACAGGCACTTCCTTGGTATCTGGCAGTAGAGAATACTTCTTCCGTTCAATTTACTTTTAGAGATATTGTTAGATTAAGTTAAAAAGTTTAACTTTGAAAAAAATATAAACATAGCTATATTATGGAACGGAGGGAGTAAGAAACAATATGCACATCGTAAGGAAACCTCAATTGTAGTCCTTTCTCAGTACAATCTTGAGTTTCTCAAACGCGACAAATTGAAAAAAGCTCCGGTCGAACTTCAGTTTGGTACATCATACACTCCTACAGGATTAACGACCATCTAATTCGGTCCTAAACATCACAAAAGGTTACAGCTACGCTTCACAAGCCGGAGCGCCATTGTCCCGGGTTAGTTCTCTGACCCTACAGCATCGGAGGCCTAAAGCCCTATAGGACCCGGCTTCACCAACCCCTTCACAGCAAACACAAGTGCGCCTTCATTTTCCAGCTCCTTGATAAACTGCTCTGATCTTGGTGTCTGCGCAACGACAAGGCCAAGCAGCTTGGTTGGGGGAGCTTCTGAAGTTGCGTGGGGCTTCCCATGATCACTGGGGTCAATCTCAGTGCCAACGCCATGGACAGGGCCTGGAGACGGTTGCCTCTCAGATGGCATGGTACCCTTTGAAACAGGCATTTCTTGGTCCTGGGTGTCGCCTTGCACCTTATCTTCATGGTCCTGGTCCTTTCTCTCCACAGCATGTGATGTAGAAACCTTTTGTTTCACTTGACTAGCTGCTTTGCTCTTGCATGACCTGCGCCTGAACACTCCCCACAGATAGGGTTTCCCTTGGAACGCTACAACAAACCAGGATTTGTTAAGTGAACTGCAAAATATTAGCAGTAGATGTCTTAACTATAAATCACAAGAACTTAACTGCAAGAAATAAATAACTTTTCAAGTGTAGTAGTTGACAGTAGAAACAAGTGCAATGCAAAATTGCGCTGACCAAATGCAAATGCAAAACAGGTGCAGTGCCATATTATATCCATGACGCTAGTAAATAACATTGCGAAATCAACAATATGGTACTTACTTTGACATTGCTCTGGTAGGAGAACAGAAGGGAAGATCAGCAGCTTGTCAAAGCCAAAAACATATTTGAGAATTATGCTATGATCAGTGACATACTGCACTAGTCGATCCAGATCTTTATTTGGCCTACAAAAGCAACATCATTTAAACTAGCATGTAACTGAAAATACAGAACAAGCAAGTATGCATAGGGTAGGCCACACACCTCATATTATCTGAAAAGAAATACAAGCCAATGCTTTCAGCAGTAGGTTCTGATGATGCCTCCCAGCACTTTGGCCAGGCTTTCAACTTTGAATGCTTTGTTACTTTCATTATAGGTGGTAATGATCTTGATAATTCCTGCACCTTCTTGCATGCTTGATTTGAGAGATGTGCAGCCAGTGAAATATACTCTTGGCCAATCTTCATGATTCCACTATCAGTATAAAAAGTGAAAATATTAGCACTGCAGAGACAAAAATATTTAAATGATTTAGAATTAATAGGATTGAGAGCATCTAACATACGTCCAATAAGGTCTATCAATGGGCCGTGGACAAATAAAGCTTTCTTGATCAGTAGGTGCTGAAAAGACTGGCATCCCGGATAGGCTACAGTGTCCCGCTGCCACTGCAGCTTCTGATACTAACAGCTCAGCATCTTTCGGTGCGCACTGAACACTAGGATTCCTTAGAGGTGCATTTTTATCTTTATTTTGCCTTCTCTGCTTCTTTGTCAGTGTATTTCCTGGACTCAACGCTTCCTCATGATTCCCTCCAGATCTTCTCTTATTCATTGTACCATTTTCTACACGTCTCCTATTCATCCTTACCTGTCCATCATTCTTGCTGGATGGGGGGTTTGAATCTCCCATCCGCATGGCCTTGGCATCTTCATCACATGGTAAAACAAGTCGTTTTCTTTCCATGGGCACGATATTCTCAAAAGATTGAGCCGCACTAGGAAATATTGGCCCTGCATCGTTAGCATTATTTACTTCCTTAGTCTTTGAAGACAAGTCCAAGGAAACACTTGAGCAAGCATGATCGAGTTGCTTTGATGGCCTACAACTTTTCAGCTGTGCAGGATCAGCATTTATATCCTTGGTAATGATCTCAAGCTTGATTTCCTGATGTTTAGTATGACATTCAGTATGTCTGTTTGATCGCTTTTTAGAGTTACTTTTTGTTGCCTTGCATGGACTAACATTCTTGGAAGGCAACACCTCACTGTTATCATCTTCCGTTTGTGACACTTGGCTACAAAACACATTTTTGCCAGCAGAAACTGAAGCCTTCGGCACATCATCTTGGGTATTCCTTCCCTCCAGTTCAGAACTGGGATGGGAGCTTTCATTAAGACCATTGTGACTGCAATGGAGTTCGCCATTCAAGATGTTTAGATGTGATGAAGGTACCTCAACTTGTTCACTCTCCTTGTTTTCTACGCTGCACAGAATATGTTTATCTGATCTATTTGCTTCATCTGAGTTGTCTACATCAGAAACCAAGCATTCTTTTGCTGTTGAGGTACTTGATGCTTGGACACTATCCAGTGCAGGGGTGACAGTTTCCGTGCGTGACAAGCATTCTGTTCTTTCAGCACTGTTTTTCCCAACAGCTGAGTCATGTTCTTCATTTGAGGAACTTGGTGGCTCTGCCAATGGACTCGATTCCTGGACATTATCCAGTGCAGGTGTAACAATTTCCGTGCCTGACAAGCATTCTGTTCTTTCAGCTCTGTTTTTCTCAACAGCTGAGTCCCCTCCATTTGAGGAACTTGATGGCTCTGCCGAGGGACTCGATCCCTGGACATTATCCACTGCAGGGGTGACCGTTTCCGTGCCTGATAAGCATTCTGTTCTTTCAGCATGATCTTGCTCAACAGCTGAGTCTCCTCCATTTGAGAGACTTGATGGCTCTACAGTCTTTGACATTGACCTCGAGAACAAGCACGCTTTAGAAGAATCCAGGACGTCCGTATTCCCAACATCTAGACCTGATGACTGCATTGGCTGTGAGTTATTTGATTGAGGGTTGGATCCTAGGATACTCTTTGGAACATCCTCCCAAGGTTTAACCACTTCTGAAGGCTGAGGTTGCTCCCAACTTTCCGAGGTTGAACCATCTGTATGCTCCTCACTTGACAATGTAGGACTAGTTTCGTCACTAAAAGACGGATGGGATTGCTGGACATCATTAACTGAAGCAAATAAGGCTGCCTTCGTTTCTTGTTCTTCAATTTCTAGTGCAGGGTCCAAGGGTGAATGGCTTGAGCCATTTGGATTAACCACCACCCAAGGACAAGACTGTTCTGCACTTTCCGATTCCTGACTAGAACCATCTTCCAGCTCCACATTCGGCAGTGGCGGACAAGAACCATTCACAACAAATGGTCGAGATCTCTCAATGATTAAAGGAAGGAAGTCGGTTTTGCTACCTTCAGGAATGGACCCTTCAACATAACTTGGTGACAAAGAACACCTATCTTTTTCTGTTAAGAGGCCCAGATCTAGACACTCCACAGTGTTCATAGTAGGTTCAACATCACCCATCGTCTTTTGTATTTCTGCAGCAAGGTCAGAAGCTGAATGACTTGAAACATCAGCACTTTCTGGCCCATAAGCTAAGTGACCATTTTTACTTTCCCCTTCCTTTTCAGCATCTTTGAGCTTTGAATTTTCCCCAACGATCATTTCAGAAGAGTTGAACGTAGCTTCACTTAGAAAATATCTAGTGTATGCATCAGTACTATCCCTTCTCGCCTTGCGCGATCTATGTTTACGATGCCCCCAAGTACTATATCTTCTTGCCATGTACGACCTATGTCTACGATGCCCCCATGACCACAATTCCTCCGTCACCTCCACTCTATTCACATTTGGTTCATCAATTATAGAAGAACCCAATTGAATAGAATGGTGGTCATCACACCTCCAATTTAATGATTCCGCAGCTTCATTATGTCTTGGGGCGCAATCATCACACAACCATTCAATTGATGGATCATAAATAACATTATCCAAACAATATCTACAAAACCACAAACCACTCTAGTTAAGGATAGACCTTTTATGCCTCAAGAGCCATAAAGGTATCCAATTAGGGTTAATTGGATCTGTGCCATTATAATTTTGAGTTTCTAATAAACACCACTAATATTCACAATATTTGAATCATGCCATCACAATTTCCATTATCTTCGAGATATGCCATTACTGATCTCTTCGATGCATTTATCAAGATTCGTACACCAAATTGCCCTTGTCTTCTTCCCTCTACTCTCCTACTCATCTCTCTGTATGTGCTTCGCACTACAATGCCTAAGGGTGGGAAAAAACCAAAACCAATGAACCGGACCAGGACAACCGAGACCGGAACCGAATATTCGATCATAAATTCGGTCTCTACTTCTAAGTAACCGAATTTAAATCGATTAAGTCGGTCTTAATCCTCAATAAAGCAATTTGTCTGAGAAGACCAAGTGGTATAGCATAGCACACATACAATTGTATAGCCCAAAAGCCAAGCAGCTTAGGCCGGCACAACACTCTCGTCAATGCATATATATGTGCAAAAACAAAACCCTAACTCACCGATTCACCCTTCACTTCTCCCATTCGGTAGCCATCACTAGCTCAGGCACAGCTCAAGCAACAATTCTAACCTCCGGATCCGGTAGGTGCAAGGCCCTCCTTGTCCCTGATAGCATGCATGTGCAGCTGCTTAAGGCCTGGCGGCTGCACCTCCTCCGCTACACCATTCTTGCAGCCTTGCAAGAGCACGTGGTGCCTCCACTCTACCCTCCATACTGGCACACTGTTCAGTGGCGAGCCTCCTTTGCTTTGTCCTTCTTTGGCTATCTGTATTGATTGGATGTCGGTTGTTGTGTAGCTGTTTGATTCAACATCGAGCCTAATTGGATTTGAATCGGTTGCATCAACGTTTGGTGCTTGTTTCTTGTTTCAATTTGATGGAAGAGGACTACATCAGTGAAATGCGTTTTGCTTCGTTTTGCTTCTTCTCGATTAGTGCTTCCTCCATGTTGATTTTGGATGCGTTAACTGATAACACGGTCGATTCAGACACAACCGAGACCGAACTAACCTAACCAAGACCGAATTGTCTTGGTCTAAGCAATTTCTAGGAACTATCGGTCCCATTTTCTGATGACCGAATTCAATGCAAACATGAAGAGCTGAACCTATTGATTCCAGTTACCTAAATTCCCACCCCGAACGGTGCCATCCCCATCTCTCTCCATTCACCATTGCTCAAGCCAAAAGATGTCACAGGCTCACAGCACCGGTCCCTGTGGCGGGTGGGGTAGGTGGTGATGCACCGCCCACTTCAACTACGGCGGGTGTGTGTGTGTGTGTAGGGGGGAGGGGAGGTTAGGCTCGCCTTCCTCCTCGTGCTAGTTTTGGTGAGGGTTAGGTCGAACATGACAGAAGTGATAGACTCGATGGCGCTTTGTGCATGGAGAAAATTATGTTGGTGCTGATATGGTAGATGAACAGTAAGTAGATGGGGCAAAGGTCGGACACGCCTAGCAGGAGGTGCTACACCCAACAGGAATCTAGTGATCAGCAAGGTTTTTAAAGCGGTAAGGCGAAGCGAGGCGATGCGCCACCGCTCGGACGCCTAGGCGATAAGGCGTGAGGCGAGGCGACGCCTTATTTGCCTGTAAAATACAGACATTTACCTCTAAAACACATATATTTAATTGTAAAAGAAAAGAAAAAATAGAGGATCATTGGGCCTAGAGGTGCAAAACAGGCCCAAAGTCAGCCCAACCCAGTGAACCCACTCCCTCGTCCACCCTATCTGCAACCCTACCGGCCGCCCGTGCCTCTCTCGCTCCCATCCCGCATCCCGCCGCCTCTGCCTCTCCCTCTCCCTCAGATCCCGCCGCCTCTGCCTCTCCTCCTCCGACCGCATCGCCGCCGCCGCCGCCTACCTGCCTCCTCCTCCTCCTGAGCCGCTGCCGCTGCCCTCCTCCGCCTCTGCCTCCTCCATCGCCGCCCACCCCTGCCTCCTCCGCTGCCCGCCTCTGCTTCCTCCGCCGCCAGCCCCTGCCTCAGCCCGATGCAAGACCAGAGGAGGAGGAGGGGGAGGCGGCGGCGCAGCTCCTTCCCCGGGTGGCGCGGCACTGGAACGCCGGCCAAGGCGAGGAATGGTAAGGCGACGCCGACGCCCAGCTTTTTTTCCGCTCGGACGCCTAGGCGTCGCCTAGGCGACGCCCTAGGCGACGCCTTAGAAAATCAAGTCAACACCATCGATGATGATATGTTAGACGTACAAGAGATGAGTCAAAACGAATAAGATGGCAATTTGGTCAAACCGAGTGGTTAATAAAGGCATGTCACAAGTAAATTGTAATGGCACAATTTGAATATCACGAGTAACCGTGGTATTTATCCAAACAAAAGAAATTACAATGGCACGGATCCAATTAATCCACAAAATTAAATACAAGGAATAATTGCAGCTAATCCTACTAGCTTGTTTGGTTCAAGGGAACTATTCAACTTAAGTATTTACTCCATCCAATATTTTACAATATGTATTTCTTTTCATTAGGATTAAGCCTTCGACTACCACGCTAGGGGCCAAGTTGGACCGCATGTCGAAGACAATAACATCCCAAGGGTGAACCTAGTGTTAGGGGTGGTTGAAGCTTCAACCCAATGCTCACACCTCCAAGTCAACTAGACAATACATATGATAATGACAATCTGAAACACCTTTAGATGAAACAAGTACGTGTGTGCGTGTGTTTTGGGGTGTGTGTGTGTGTGGGGTGGGGGGGGGGAGGCTCTAGTGAGTCAGGGAACCTTCCACCACCCCTCCTCCTAGATGGGTTTAGAATTTTGCCTAAGCCCATATTCATCGGTGGGTACCCACGGATCACACGTGGGTCTACACCTTACTATACTAGTTTTTATCATAATCAACAAATTTAATATAAGAGAAAAGTCTATATTGCCACCCTAAACTTGTCACCGAGTTTGAAAAAAAACCTTAACTCTAAGACCGGCCATTATACACCCTCACATCCTCAAAACCAGGCAAATAACCCCCTGCAAGCGGTTTATGGAGTGGCTTTGCTGCTGTGGCATGCGGGGCCCACATGTCATCCATTTCCCTCACATGTCATCTCTCCTTCCTCTCTCTCTCCCTCCTCCCCTGCCTCCCTCTCCCTCCCCGCAGCTCCGCCGCCGTTGTCCCGCATGCCGCCGCGCCCGCCGTCAGAACCGCCGACCTCCCTCTTCTTCCACACTGAGCTCTCTCCCTCTCCTTTTTCTTCTCTCTCTCTATACCCTCCCCTGTTCCAATCCGGCCACCACCATTGTCGGCCACAGTGTTTTAAAAAGCATTTTTAAACGTCGTTTAATCTTGATTAAACGCTGAATGGTGACCAAGCGTTGCGTTTAGTCATGGTGTCGTTTAATCACAACACACGTTTAATCATGTTCAATCTACGTTTAATCACAAAAAACTCTAAACCATAGGCAAGCGTTCGCCTAGCGTCTAGCGTTTTTTAAAACTTTGGTCGGCCACCACCACCCTCCAGCCACTCCGAGCAATGGAGCCCACAGTAAGCATCCTTGAACCCACTCCTACCATTCCCCACTCCATTTTGCACCTCCCGTCCTCTACCGACCTCCCATCGTGCGCCCGAACCTACCGCCACCATGCCTTCATCATCAGTATTAGAATATATTTGGTAGTTGTAGATATACGTATCGTAGACTGTCATATGTATCCCGGGGAGCCTTGCCCCCCAAGTCATGTACTCTTATATATACCGGCCGAGGCCTCAATGCAATACATCCCATTATACACCAATCCTATTATTCTACAATCAGCTGCCTTGGCTCGACCACCAGTCAATTAGACCACAGCACCACCTTCTCTGTGCCTCGTTCCCCCTTCCCGGTCCCTGCTTGACTCCCCTGAGCCCCCGCCTAGCCCAGCGTTGTGCGCCGCCGCCCGTTGGCTTTCCACCTTCGCAGCTCCGCTGTCTTCTCTGCGCCCGCTGCCTACCTGCATCGTGAGCTTGCCGCCTCCTCTCCCTCCGCGGTGTGCACCACCTCCACGTGGCCGACCTCCATCAATCGGTCAACATCGTCAACCCCAGGAGGGCACCGCTCGCGAAGCCAAGGAGTCGGTCGTTGCTCGCGGCGTAGAGCCACTAGGGAGGGAGCACGCGCCGCCGCGTTGGGAACTTGCGCCTAAGAGAGGATCTCGAGTCGCTAAGCCAAGGGAGGAGAGGGAGGCAGCGCTGCGGGGAGGGAAAGGGTGGCAGGGCAGGAGAGAGAGAAACAAGAGTGAGATGCCATGTGGGCCCCACATGTGAGAGGGAAATGGATGACATGTGGGCCCTGCATGCTATAGCACCAAAACCACTCCATAAACCGCTTTGAACTGTTGGAGGGGGGTTATTTGCCTGGTTTCGAGGGGAAGGGTGTATAATGGCCAGTTTTAGAGTTAAGGGAGGTTTTTTAAACTCGGTGACAAGTTGGGGTGGGGGGTGGTATAGACTTTTCTCTTAATATAATAAGCCTAAAGTTTATAGTATACAAAAACATGATGAGCAAGAAGTTAATAGCTCACTAAAAATAACAAGTTCTATAACACCATACAAAGTCACGAATCCATCATATACATACACAAACACTACAACAACAAAGCAACAACAACCCTACCCTCCACTAAAACATTCACGGTTCACTAAAATAAGAGGTGAATGAGAAGGGATATTAAGTTTGTTATCAATTCACAAAATAAAATGCAACTTGCACTATGTTGGACCGGATTTTAAAAAAAAACTATAGGTTTACGGGTTTGGGTATTGTAGGAATAAACCCGTGCCCATAAACCTGACGCGTAGAACTTTGTGCCCATTAACAAACCCATAGATAAGAAAATTGATCCACATCTGTACCCTAATAGAGTAAAAACCTGTTAGCTAGGTTAAAAATCACATGTTGAAGACAACGATGATGTGGCAGTGGACCATGACGTGTAGACACTGCATCTTGGAGACAACGATAATGTCCCGAGACCTCAATACTAGGTGATCTAGAGGGTCAGACATAAAACAATGTTGGTTAGAGGCTAATCTCCCAACCAAAGGGAATGCAGCCTTGTGGCGTACAAGATGGTAGACGGCACTAGCTAAGGTGGTGGCAAGTAGTAAAGAGTTATGACTTATCACCCTCCTTAATTCATATGCAAGGGTTCAAAATTGTAATATCATGACCTATGTTTTGCCCTCGGCTCGTATAACCCAAGTGTTTGGATGTTTTGGGATTACTCCTAGCATGATTGTTTAGATAGACTAGATCTTATAAACCTTTATGTTCCCAACATAGCAAGCCTAGGTTAACAACTTAATGCAAATCAACAACGGAAGTGTAAGAAAAGTGCTATGGTCAGAGAGGCTAGGACAAAGGGATTTCGGATAACGGGGTGTTCCACACGTAAGCCTTATATTTGGAATTAAGAGTTTACTCCTTACTAAAGGTTGTTTGGCAGAGCTCCAGTTCCAAGCTCCACGCGATTATAGAGTTTATATGACAAATTAAAGTGGTTCAAACCTAGTTATTTAATTAAAAAAACTAAAGAATAATGCCACAACTTAATAACCTTAGTCAACCTACAACTCCTACCACAAGAATTTCTAGAGGTAGAAGTAAGCAACTTAATTCTTAGACTAGAGCCTTGCCCAACAAGCCCGAATTCCAATGAGATTGTACCATACGGCTCTCGTAAAGACGAGTGTAAAAAGAGGTTTAAAACTTTTGAGCACCACAATGACAAGTGAATAATTAGTTTAGTATGTAAATAAGATTTTAGAGAGATAAACAAGGGCTGAATTGATGCAGATTATTCTCTACAAGAATGATAACAAATCAAGCACCAAGCTATTCTAAACATCATTATGACAAGATAATCAAAATTCATGCAATTGTTTTGTTCTTTTTACTTAGGCATTTTAATATGAGAATAGGAAGACATGAAATCAAAGTAGAAAGAAGTTACCTGTGCCTAGTAGCGTTCCTGCAGCTATTGCATTGTACCAAAAGATGCTTGTAACCGACAACACCACACACTTCGCATACCACATCCTACAGAAAAACGCAAACATGTATTTACAAAATCTCACACAACTAAGAATAATGACATTGCATGGATCACATATTGCATCCACATTCAAAGTTTTGTCTGCATTATTACATTGTGTTTAGGATTTCTCATGTTTCTATCAGTATGAAACTGGAGTTGATACATAAAGTTAAAAAGAACAAAGCTTGTTGATCAGAAGTGTTTCACATTTATCTAAGGTAGGTTTGTTTGAGCACTCGCCTTATGCTTCGAGTGGAGGAAATTGCCATGATCTCCTCGACCCCCTAGCCCATTGACAATGGAAATGTAACGACCCGGCCCGGGATAACGGCTAAGATCTACTCTGCACGTTGAGTAAACCACACCTGCTAAATAACTCTCTTTCGTATTCGTCCTCGCTTCGCGCAAAAAGCCGCAGCCGGAGTTACCAGCTTCCCACGACCGACCCTTTTAAGCTGGTCTGATTCGCTACCGATCGACAGTATGGTACTATCTCTGGGAACACTACAGTACCCGCCGAGCTACAGTAACCCGAAACTGGCCCGGCCCATCTTAGCCTGTAGGTTGTTCTGTTACAATCACCCACCCTTCAGGATTCGACGTCCTCATCGAATCATCGAACCAGCTTACCCATACAGGACAGGACCAGAATCTCCTCTCTTGGCCACGACTGTATGTCCTAGTGCCAATCAACATATGTACACGTCTGTGCGTTTAGTGCTAACGGCGCATCCCCGATGCCCGCGCACTGACCCGCACACGCCCGTGTACATGCTGGGCCTGTGACCCACACCTACCCGTGAAACCGCGAGAGTCGGCTCTGATACCACTGTAACGACCCGGCCCGTGATAACGGCTAAGATCTACTCTGCACGTTGAGTAAACCACACCTGCTAAAATAACTCTCTTGCGCTTTCGTCCTCGCTTCGTGCAAAAAGCTGCAGCCGGAGTTACCAGCTTCCCACGACCGACCCTTTTAAGCTGGTCTGATTCGCTACCAATCGGCAGTATGGGACTATCTCTGGGAACACTACAGTACCCGCCGAGCTACAGGGGGGCTAGGGGGGATCAAGCCCCCCCTACACACACACACACCCACCCCCATTTTTAGGATGAAAGAATGAAGAGGAAAGGGGAAGGAAGAAGAAGAGAAGGGGAGAAAGAAGAAGAGAGGGGAGATGAGCCCCCTCTACATGTGCTAGATTCGCTACTGCACTACACTAATAATCTACTACGACAAGCCATCAATCGTTTGCCTCCATCAGACTGCCCTCACGTCAAGGTTCTGGTGGTGCCTGACAGACTCACCTCATGGCTCTGGTGGTGCCTCAGAGTCAACACACCCAGCAGCGCTCATTGAGCCACCATCCCAACCTTTCCTCCACACGCATCCCTACCAATCTGAACCCAAATCCCCCAAACACTAACCCAGGCAGAGCTCGCCGGAATTGGAAGAATAACTCCTGAGCAGAATGAAGGCACGGATCGGGTGGTTAGAAAACAGGTTTGGAGGGGGAGACGAAACACTAGTGACAATGCAAAAAGGTTCTTGGCGAAAAAACGAAAAACGTTCCCCACCGTGAGCTCCTCTAGCTAATCACCAGTGGTAGTGGTAGACAATCCACCACCCTTCTCAATTGGACCAGCCTATGCCCACATGCAGACTGTAACGTCCCCGTGGCCGCCGGCGATCGCCGTCGACGTGAGTAACAGCACAAGCGAACTTGGGGTAGGAGGACCAGGCGGCGGACCAGACCTCGAGCCTCTATTTCTCAGCGATAAAAAACATTCATGTCTTACAGTTTTCTCCCACCGGGATTTAATCCCCCCTCACGACTCACTCACTGGCCACATGGCCCCACACACAACTCTCTATGCCCTATTACGCTTCCTTGAAGGCGCCTTTCAGCCGGCCACGTGACCCTCGGTCACGACATCTGCCCCCCCTGGAGAGCGAGCGTGTCCCCAAGCGAGTGCGTCTGGAAAACGTTGGCGCAGCACATAGTAGTCTTCCCAGGTAGCTGACGTAGCTGGAAGTTTCGTCCACTTGATGAGCACTTGAGGTACCGCGCGACCTCCTTTCTTGACCAGGCGACGATCGAGGACGGTTTCCGGCAGGACGTCCGAGCCGTCGAGACTGACCAACGGTGGAAGATCGGAGAACACCGGAGTATGGTCAGGAGTATAGGCCTTCAGCTGTGAAACATGAAAAGTAGGATGAATTAAGCTAGTAGGAGGTAGATCAAGGGTGTAAGCTGCCTGACCGATCTTCTGCAGAACCGTGAACGGGCCGTAGTACTTCATGGCTAGCTTAGGAAATGGGCGATTCACCACGGATGATTGAGCATATGGTTGTAACTTGAGAAGAACCTTGTCACCCACTTGAAAGGAAACATCAGTGCGCAAACGATCAGCCATGAGCTTCATGCGTTTCTGTGCTTTCTCCCGATGATCTTTAAGGAGGACCGAATGTAATTTATGGTCAGCAAGAAAATCCGCAACCAACGGAGGAGCATCAGATGGGGTATCCACTGGAACACCCACGAATGAGTCATGACCATAGAGCGCCTTGAATGGAGAACAGCCAAGAGAAGAATGGTGTGAGGAGTTATACCAAAACTCAGCTTGCGGTAGCCAGGAGTGCCATTTGCTTGGAGAGTCACCAACTGAACAGCGCAAATACATCTCAAGACACTGATTAACCCGCTCGGTTTGGCCATCCGTTTGAGGATGATAGGCCGTACTGAGTTGTAACTGGACCCCCAACAGCTTGAACAATTCCTTCCATACATGACTGGTGAACACTTTATCTCGATCCGAAACCATGGAGTGAGGAAGACCATGAAGTTTAACCACAGTGTCAAAGAGTAACCGGGCTACTGAGATTGCCGAGTAGGGATGTTTCAGTGGAACAAAATGTGCATACTTAGTGAAACGGTCGACAACTACCAGAATGACATCATAACCATTGGACTTGGGCATGCCTCCTATGAAGTCCAGTGAGATCCTGCCATGCGCCCGCTGGAATGGGTAATGGTTGGAGAAGTCCCTGAGGATGAGTATGCAAATGCTTTGCTTGTTGGCAGATGTGGCACTGAGAAATAAACGCTGCCACATCTTGTTTGAGGCCTTTCCAACAAAAGAGTCTCTTAATTCTGTGATAAGTTGCATGCTGCCTGGAATGTCCCCCAACTGCACTTGAGTGGAAAGCAGCAATGATCTTGGTCTGAATAGCCGAATTGGCACCCACCCACAGCCTGCCTTGATATCTGATCAGACCTTGATGTAAACTGCAGCCTTGGTCATTGGGAGTGTGCACAGCTAGTTGGCTTAACAATTCCTGAGCTCTAGAATCAGTAACATAAGAGTTGATGACCTCTTGCACCCATTGTGGTTGTACCTGAGATATTGCCTGGAGTGCCAGAAGGTGTCCCACTCTAGATAGAGCATCAGCAGCTTGATTGTCTTTGCCTTTCTTGTAGACCACCTTAAACTGAAGACCCATAAGCCTAGTCATAGCCTTTCGCTGCATATCTGAATGAAGATTTTGCTCTGTGAGGTAAGCAAGACTCTTGTGGTCAGTCTTAATCACAAACTCTCCTCGTTGTAAATATTGCCTCCACCTTTCCACAGCCATAATGAGGGCTAAGAATTACTTTTCATAAATTGACATGTTCATGTGTGATTCTCCCAAAGCTTTACTCAAATATGCCACCGGTTGCCCATGTTGTATGAGCACAACTCCAATGCCAATGTCAGAAGCATCAGTCTCCACCTCAAATGGTTCCTGGAAATTAGGAAGAGCTAGGACTGGTGTAGTGACCATAGCCTCCTTTAATCTGTCAAAGGCTTGCTGAGCTTCATCAGACCAATAGAAATTCCTATGCCTTAGCAATTGTGTTAATGGTTTAGCAATCAAACCATAATGCTTGACAAAACGTCTGTAGTGTCCAGTGAGCCCCAAAAACCCCCTCAACTCTGTGACTGACTGGGGAACAGGCCAGTTGACCATGGCAGCTGTCTTAGCTGGATCAGTGGTGGCCCCTTCTCCTGAAATAATATGGCCCAAATAATCCAATTTTAACTGAGCAAAAGAACACTTACTAACTTTCAAGTACAACTGGTGTTCCCTGAGTTTATCCAACACTTGTCTGATATGTGTGATATGGGTGTCCAAGGAAGGGCTATAGATCAGAATATCATCCAAAAATACCATGACTGATTTTCTAAGAAAAGGTGCTAAGACTTCATTCATCAGACACTGAAAAGTAGCAGGAGCATTGGTTAAACCAAATGGTATGACTCTAAACTGGTAATGACCTTGATGTGTTTTAAATGCTGTCTTGTGCTCATCCTCTGGCTTCATCCTGACCTGATGGTACCCAGAGCACATGTCAAGCTTTGTAAAGTACTTGCTGCCAGCTAATTCTTCCAGAATTTCTTCCATGAGAGGCATGGGAAACCTATTCTTAATTGTTAACTCATTTAAGCACCTGTAATCTACACAAAAACGCCAGCTGCCATCCTTCTTCTGAATGAGGAGCACTGGAGAAGCAAAAGGACTGGAACTAGGGACCACTAAGCCAGCCTGAATCATGTCCCTGACTTGCCTTTCTATTTCATCCTTGTGGTGAGGAGAATACCTATATGGTTTAGAATTGACAGGAACTGAATTTGGCAAGAGTGGAATAGTATGGTCATAAATCCTACTAGGAGGAAGATGGGTTGGTGGCTGAAACACATCAGCATATTGGCTAAGCAACTCCTCAATTTCCTGGGGTCTATCTATTGTTGAAGTGTCTGGCTGCTGCTGCAAGACTGCTAGGGCCCAAATATCATTTCCCTTCCACCATTTCACCAACTGATCTGCTGACAACTCTTGAATTGAAGTGGCCTTGTTAGTGATGCCCTTCAGACACACAGTCCTACCCTGATATGTGAATTCCATGGTCTTGTCTGTCCAGTGACATGTCATGGGGCTCAGAGGTTTCAACCAGTCATAACCCAATATGGCGTCAAAAGCAGTAATATCTAACACTCTCAGATCAGCCTACAATGTATGACCATTGCACCACCAAGACAGCTTGGGAACCCATTTATCAGACATCAGAATCTGGCCATTGGCTAGTTTAACTTGCTTAGGGGTAGTAGAAATGGGTTGAATGCCCTCTTTTTCCAAAAATGCAGCACTAACAAAGCTGTGAGAACTGCCTGTATCAATCAAAGTGAGCATGACCTTGTTCTGCACTAGAGCTCTGATGTGCATGGCATCACCATGGGAAGTACCAGCTAAGGCATTGAGGGAGAGTTGACAAAATTCTGAGACTAAAGAATCTTCTAGCTCTATCCGGGCTACTACTTCTTTAGACAGTGGCATATCCAATGAATTAGCAACAAGTGCATTTACCTGAGCCTTAGGACGCTGAGCACAGATGGCTGCATGATTAGGATCATACTTCTCACCACAATAATAACATAGGTTGTTGGCCTTGCGGTAGTTCAATGTTTGCCGTTCTTTTCACATAGAAGTCTGAGGAGTAACAGATTTACCATCTCCCTTGAACCCACTGGACTGAAATTTCTGTGGGCTAGCATTCTTGTGCCATTTGTTCTTTCCTCTTTCCTGCACCTGTTCCTGAATCTTAGCCAAGAGAATAGCCTGGTCAACATCCCTGGGCACTTGAGTTCGTACTCTGGCACTAATATCCAGCTTCAGCCCCTTGACGAATTGAGACACAAAGAAGGTGTCATCATAACCATCATGATGCATACATATCTCAAACTGAAGATTCTCAAATGCTGCTGCGTATTCGGCCACAGTATCTGTCTGTTTGAGTTCCAAAAGCTCACTCATGGCATCCCTGTAATCATTGGCGCCAAACTTTTGTTCCACTGCAGCAATGAAACTGTTCCAATCACCTAACCCATGTTGCCTTTTGTATACCTGCAACCACTTAGCTGCCTTGCCATCCATATTCAGAGACGCTGCCATTGGCCAAAATGCCTCATCGATGTTACATAGCTCAAAGTAGTCCAAACATTTTGACTTCCAAATGCGGGGGTTAGAACCATCAAAAGTAGGACAAGACATCTTAGGGGTAACATGTCGATGACCAGAAAAATCAAAAGGCTCACGTCTAACCCGGTGGCCCTGAGGAAGAGGACGAACCGGAATACCAGAAGCAGCAGCACGGAACGGATGGGGCCCTCGATCCAGAGAACTGTGGGAACGTGTAGGGCTTGGTGGAGGATCTGCGGGCTCTTGAGGTTGTGGGCGATTCAGGGTGATCCGTGCGACAGCTTCACCGGTTAACTCGATCTGCTTGGCGAGGATCTGCTGGTCCTTCAGCATCTGCTCCATCACTTGGTTGCCCAAATTCATCTGTGACTCCAGCCGCTCTTGATTGATCCCAATTGACGCCACTCGAGCAAAGAGCAAGTCGAAATTCTCATTCACTTGGGTCCAGCGCTCATCCTCCTGCTGAAAACGGTCGTCCATCTTGGAGAGGACGAACTGAGTCTGCACGGAAGGCTTGGGGGGCGCCGTGGCGACTGCACCTCAAACCCGGAGATACTGCTCGATTTGATGAAACCCCACCCTCCGGGGCTCGAGCAGCGTCGATCCAAGCCGAAGGAGTACCGCAGCTGCACACGAAACCCACGAACAGCGACGAAATGTTCGCCGCCGCGCCGAACTGCAGACACAGAACACCGATCCCGATCTAATCCTAAGCGGCGCGAGAGAGGAGTGGTCGACGGCGCTGGGCAGCTAACCGTCGATTTGCGGTGGCCGCCGCCGACTGGGAGTCGGTAGGCGGGGCAAGGACGCCGGAATCGGAGCGATTCGCGGCGGAGCTGGTTGACGACGTCGGTGTGACGGTACTGACCAAATCGGGATCGAACCGGGGAGGAACGGAGCGCGCCGAGGAGCCAGAATCTGATACCACTTGTAACGACCCCGTGGCCGCCGGCGATCGCCGTCGACGTGAGTAACAGCACAAGCGAACTTGGGGTAGGAGGACCAGGCGGCGGACCTGACCTCGAGCCTCTATTTCTCAGCGATAAAAAACATTCATGTCTTACAGTTTTCTCCCACCTGGATTTAATCCCCCCTTCGCGACTCACTCACTGGCCACATGGCCCCACACACAACTCTCTATACCCTATTACGCTTCCTTGAAGGCGCCTTTCAGCCGGCCACGTGACCCTCGGTCGCGACACAGACATTCTTGCACAATAACAGGATAGAACTAACCAAATCTGACTCGATTCGATTCAATTCCCCATCCATGCTTTACAGATGTACATCCCCCCCCCCCCCCCCCGAAACCGAGAAAAAGTAATGCGCATAACATTGAACACCTTGTCCCCACAGGGTTCTGTCTGCTTAATCCACGATTTCAACATTCTCTTCCGAAGAAATCAACCAATCAAATAAACGGGGGGAGAGAGAGAGTGAGAAATCTCGCAGCGCCGTCAGATTTAGAGGGTGGGGGACTGGAGAGTGAGGATCCGTACCATTTCGCAGCGCCGTCAGAAGAACTCGGAAGCTGCTCCTCGTCGCCGTCGTCGATGAGGGGTTCAACGCCCAGAAGGGATGCGGGGAAACGCTACCGAAACCTTGCGCCCTCCTCCCCCATGGCTTAGCTTCAGCCTCAGCTGGCAAGTGAACGCCGCCGCCGCTGCAAAAGAGAGACTGCGGGCTTCGACTGGGAAAAGGAGGAGAAACGGAAGGCGAATCGGTGGCGGCCGCTGCGGATGTGGGGACCACTCAGCTCGGCCGCATCGGCGAGCACGTTGCCACCATGCGCGCATCCAGCGCCACGCGTAGCGTCGCCACCGGTAGCCGGCGCGGCGAAGCAGCGATGGTGGAAAACAGTAAACACAGCACTGGCAGGCACCTCCGTCCGATTCGGACCGTCCCGTTCGTATTTTTTGAGTTGAAGCACGAAAAAAACTTATGATATTTTATTTAGTCATTTTGTAAATAATATATACTAGTATAAAGTAGTAATATAATTATATTAAAAATTATAAAATAATATAACATGTCAGGTGTTATTTCGCCTGTTCGGATGGGTTTAACTGGCTGGCTAAAGCTTCTGCCGGAGCGCTAGCCAAATCAACGCCACGCAGTGCCAACCAAACCAATCCAGCCCAGCCCCAGTCTCTTCCCCAGCAGAACATATTTATAAGATCGTAGGCAAAAATTTTAATCAGCTATTACTTAACAGTATATTTGCATGCATATTAATGGTGTCATTCGCTCTGTGGCTGGATGTGGCTGGCAGCTGGTGCTGATTTGTTGTCAAAGAAAAATACTGCTGGCTAGTTACTGACTGGTGGCTGATGCTGATTTGGTGTAAAAGAAAATCACTACTGACTGGCTAGCTGACAAGCCAGCTGAACAGAGCGATTATATTCTTATTCAAAAACATATTTTTATGATCATATTTTTGTATTGGATCTGAGCATTTTAGGCCTGGTCCAGCTGCTTGAAGCCCTACTTGGTTTTAGTCTACTTGCGTTGCTATAGGACCAGACTTGATTAAGACTTGATTAGAGGAAATCCGACTCAGGAAAAAAAATTAAGGCCGATCTGAGCCGCCTTACTATTTAGTTAATTTATTTTCAACTATAAAGAGTTGAAAGTTTGGGTTCTGATATAGGTCAGGTCTAAAATTCAGCCTGAAGTTGCTCATGGGATCGGACTGGATACACTTTCTAGATCAGAAATGAATCGAGCATTTTTGCAATCTAACCCAATTAGAAAAATGCTCAAATCTATTTTCTATCATATAAATATAAGGAATCAATGGGGGTAATTATTAGACCAAACATGGTCCTAACCATTGTGAAGTTACCATATTCAACTAGGTAGAGAATCACATGTAATTTTTTTAATAACATCAAATCGCTTGTATAGTAAAGTTTAGTATTTTGCTTTCATACTGATAATTTATCTTGCAGTTTCAAAAATACCATTGGCCTTGCTAGGGTCGTTGTTGCATGTAGTGCTCTCTAATTGTTTGTTTCCTCGTTTTACATTGGGACAACTTTTTTCATTTTTTTTCACCGAAAGAACTTTTACTTCTTAAACCTTGGCAGATGGTAGATGATGATACAAATCACCCCCACGTGCACGTAGCAAGAGCCAAGAGGGAAGGTCCGGCTTAACCTAGTAGTTCCAATGCATAGGACTGTGATGATATGTACATCCAAGGCTGCTATAAATAAATATCATTACATTAGTATGTAGAGACAATACCTCTAATGTGTAATAACATGTTGTTCTCTAATTGAGAACCAGCCACTGTGTGGGCTCTCTGTTGTACATTGCGGAGCAAGAAGCAACCAAATCCGATGGCTAGAAAGTGTTAGTGTTGATCTCCACTAGTTGGCCGTGTGTTGATCTCCACTAGTTGGCTCAACGGCCAACTTGGGCCCTTGACTCGCGTCCTGATCGGGGACGCCCAGCCCAATAGACAGCTGGTGGGCCCCTGTCGCGCAGCGCCATGTATATAGAGGAGGTGGGGACCACAACACGAGGTTGACTCCTGCCACTCGCTACTGTTCCCACCTTGAAAAACCCTAATCCGATCCAGAGAGGGCGTTGCCGTGGCGGGAAGCCCACCGACGCCAACGCCCTCACCAAAGTGAGAATGTCCCCATCGCCAGTTTTCATTGCGTCGCCACTGCCACGACCGTCGCCGTTGAGCCGTCGCCACACCTCTGCGACCTCGCCATCGCCACCGCGACGCCCTGCACCGCGCGTCGCTGCTCTAGAGCAGACCTTCACCAACGAACCAGTGATGGGCGACTCGAGTTCCTCAAGAACCAGTGAGTCAACCCTCTGATCTACCGCTAGATGATCCAAAAAGTTCTAACAATGGTATCAGGTTAGCCGATCTAGTGAGCAGATCGAGTTTGCGAAAGTGGATTCGGTAACGAGTCGGAAAAAAAAGACAGATTGAAAGAATGATTCGAAAGAAATGCATCATCACGATGCGAATCAAAGAAGAAAGAACCGATTTCGATTCGAATCGGATCAGATTGAAAGAAAGAAATCCCTAACCCTAGTGAATAAAGGCGGTGGGGCTTAACTGCGTGCACGACCGCCATTGCGCAGCACAGAAACACCCAAGGCGTCGGCGAATCGCCGGCCACCGCCGTGCGGGTAGAAGTTCAGAGCCGCCCCTCGACGCTTGCACACGGGCTCGGGCGCGGCCACAGGACCGCTCGACGGCAGCGCACTCGTGCCAAGACGAGCGCGCGCGCTAGCGAGGGGCCCCAAGGCGGCGCCACCGCCTCCTTCCCTGGCGATCCTGCCAAGGGCCGCTGCCGCCGCTACATGAGATGCTGGAAAAACGAGGAGGACAGAAAAAAAAGAGAGGGGGTTCAGGTCGCTGGCCATGGGACCGGTGACCGGACCCGATCGAGTGCCGGCGAAAGCCGCCGCCGCGGGCTTGGATCGGGAGAGGAGGAAGAGAATGACCCTAGGGTTAGGTTTTACAGAAACCAAACCCTTATATCGCCCGATCCGCACACCCAGCCGTCCGATCGCATCAGACGATCAAGATCAAGGCGGGCCGGTGGAGGGGGAGGGCGGCACTGCTGGGCCGCTACTGCCCAGGCCGAGCCGAATGGGCTACCAACGCGCGACTTGGGCCGCTGACTGGCGATTTGCCTGCTGGACCGCACGAGCGTGCGTTGGCCCGCGAGTGCGAAGGCCCTCCGCGAGCTGGGCAACAACGCCGAGCGCGCCAAGAAAGGGTCTTGGGCCAAATTTTCCAAGCCGGGCCGAGTGCTCAGTAAAGAAAAGAGGATAGTCTCATTATTTTCAGAAGCATTTATTTGGTGAATCTTGTATAGTCCTTTACCTCTATTCAAATTTGAAGCAACGGGATAATTTGTCTTAGAGAATAGTAAAGCTTAAAATGTTTTGCTTCTGAATATGAGTATACATTTTCATGTTTCGGCAGCAAAGTAAAAGTTTCTTTCTCTATTTAAATTAGAACCAATGAGAAAATTTAAATAGAGGAGTGAAAGATATTGGTTTAAAGTTAAATTATGGTATTGTTATTTTCTGACCAATGTTGATGATAGCAATATTATAATTTTATTATGAGTTCAAATTCAAGGTTAAATCTCTGATATTGCTATTATAATTTTATTATGAGTTTAAATTCAAGGTTAAATCTCTGATAAATTTTGCATCAAAGTGATCAATTTTTCAAAGAATAGAGAAAGAAAAGAATTGCTTCTCAAAGAAAGAAAAGTTTTCCGCTGCTATAAAGAAAGATAAGATGACTTTTTCCCTGTGGGTAAAAGCCACTTTAAAAGTTTAAGATTCAGAAAGGCTTCCGCTGTTTTAAGTCAAAGTTGATCTTTTGGTTTATTTTATCATTTTAAGTGTCAAGTTGAGCATTAGTTTGCTCTTAAAAAAAGAAATATAAAGTTAATTATAATATTATTATTTTTTGACCAAAATTGATGATGGCAATATTATAATTTTATTCTAGTCATTAGTTCTGTTTCTGCCCAACGATGATATAGAACTGAAAGTACCAGAAAATTGTATGTTTCTTAAATTTGACCATCGTTAAATTAAGACATACAATTCTTCCCAGTAAAGAGAAATCAGCAGACAAAAATGATTTCGATCAATGCTACAGACAAAGTTTTGATCATACTCAGCTGCATAGTTGAGGTTAAAAAAGAAAAGAGCTTGCGTCATTCTAACCTTTTGGTTGATAAGAAAAAGAGACGCAACTGCTTCGAAAGTTTTTTCATGGTATTGTCATTTGTTAAATTTTCTGGTTAAATTGGAACCAACGAGAAGATTTAATCAGAAAAGAAAGTATATATGCATGTTTTAGTCATTGGGACTAAAGTTTTGTCACTGTAAAATGATTTTTCGTCCTTCAATAATAAAGACAATGGTTGAAATGAGTAAGATGCATGTTCAATTCGAACAACGTTGAATTAAACATGTGTATTAGTAAAGTTGTTCATATCCTGCATGGTAGGGAAAGTTTGTAATGACTCATGTACTACTTCAGTATCACAGAAAAGAGAAGAAGTCTGGGGGAGCCTTTTAAGCTATCCCAGCAATACTCATGCACTTCAATAGTGTCATGTTGGATAGTGACTTAGAAATAGTCGAAGGACAAAAGAAAGTTGTATATGAACCAACAGTCAAGATTGCAAGCATGACTTGCAAAAGTATAGTAATATGAAGAACTCTGATGAGTTCTTTGAAAGTGTAACAGTAAGAAGAACTCCGATGAGCTCTTGAAATGGAATGAGGAAATGGTACCACTATTGTTTTGCATGACTTAATCATGTGAATAAACCAAGTAATAAAAGACTCCTTGTTCGCAAGTGTTAAAAATAGTTTCGAAATTATGGCAGCAAAATTTGTGTCATATTTCGAGGGGGAGAAAGATTAGAAAGACAAGAAAGATTAAAATTTAAAAGAAATTTCCCCTTAAATTTAAATGTGATGCTTTTTAAAGCAAGAGTGATCTATTAAATAAGAATTTGACCGTAAAGGGAGTACAACGGTCATAACATTAATACCCCAACCTCAAAAATAAGAAGAGATTCCTGAAGGTTTTCAGGTTCAATAGAAAGAAAAGATAGTTGAGCCTCAAAGCAACCGAAAAGAAAAGGTGGTGCTTAAAACACCCTATGAGGCTTGGAAAGACTAAACCCAAACAAAAGTTAGAAGATATTTCATCTCTACAATAGATGGGATAATGTGGGGGAGTAAAGTATGTCGAGAACTAAGGCTTGAAGAGAAGTGGAACCGTAAGTTCACTCCAATGATTTGAGCACTGCAATATGACAGAAGTTGAGGTGACAATTGCTTTTTGTCAATGAAGAGCAGCAATAGCCCCAGACAGAAAACAATGTCTAACTATCCATTGTTAAAGGATAAGAAAGGTACATAAGTGAAGAAATACAAATGAAGGTGATTCCACCTCATTTCGAGAAGTCATGAGAGGCGCTCATTCATCGAAGTGGCAAGAAGCCATGGAAGATGTCACGAGACCTAGAAATTCCAAAATTATTTTGGAACATAGAATAAGTTCCTCATGGAGCCAAAATAGTAGGCTATAATGGGTCTACAAGATTAAAATGTGACTCCAGAGGGAATATGGAAAGTCGCTAAGCGCGATTTGTAGCAAAAGGCTTTATGCAAAGAAAATGATAGGTTATGATGAGACATTCTTGCAGTCTCATGAAAGGGTAAGTTATGTTGGATCTCCCGATGGAGATTTGTATAAAAAAGTATATACATGACATAACCAAATGGTTTTTATTGTGGAAAAAAAGAACATTAGGACACCACCTGTTGAAATTAGATCACAGAACAGTGGTATCTAAAGTCTTGTGAGAATAAAGAAAAGTTTTGGTTTTCAAGTAAAGGTCAATGCAAGATGACAAATTGCAAATATGCAAAGTTCAAAGATGGGAAATATTTCTCGCAAATTTCAAAGAGGAAGGTTATTATCACCTCTAGTTTTGATAAGAAAAATCTCGGTGAAGATTCATTCGCTCTAGGAATGGAAGTTCACTGGGATAAAAGAAAAAGGGGTATATTAGGACTATTGCAAAGAGCATACTTAGAAAAGAGTTCTAAAGAAATATAGTATGCATGCGCGTAAGCCGACGCCTGTCCTATTCTCAAGGGTATTAGTTTTGGAATTTTCAGTATTCCAGGAACCAATATGAGATCGATCGAAAGAAAAAGGGTTCCATGTGTTTCAGCTGTTGGAAGCAAAAACAGTGCTCAAGAAAGAATCTACCTTGGCATAGCTCAAATATCCGGGATTTTTTGGCAGAAGTATAGTCCAGCAATAGATCACTGGAATGGAGTGAGAGAATGATTTTGCATTCTTGCAAAGTATTGTAAGCCTCATGTTAAGAAAGAAAGAGACACATGCTCTCAAAAGTTTGTGAGTAAAAAGAACTGAGTTTTGGCGAGGTGTTTAGTGAAGCCCACAGTAATAGCTAACACTCGCGCTTGGAGTTTTATTGTGGAAAACCTCCAAAGCAAAATAGATGTGATATCGTGAGTAGTGTATACCCAAAGTTTATCATGATATGAGGCTACAGGACAGGCAAAATGGTTGAGGAAACCATTACCCGGAATTGATAATGGTAGACAACAGCAATATACCATTCAAGTATCTTCTCTCCTATGGCAACAAAGTGTGCTGCCAAACACATTGATAATGAGTTTTATGTTGCAAAGGAGAAAGTCCAGAATCATACGATAGCATTGAGCATTAAAGTACCAAGCAAGTGCTTGCAGATCCGCTTACCAAAGGCCTACTGCCCAAGTCGACGTGTGTTTTACGGGAAGCCTATGATTTCTGGATTACAAAGGGCCCAAAGAAAGGTTAAGGTCTTGTTTCAATACAAAAAGGTACATTATGGCTATTAATTTGACGGTGACTAATAACTGTCATGATAAAGCACGCCCTACGTGCTGATCTGCAATGAGACGAGGACCAAGAGCAAAGTAATCAAAGAGAAAGTAAAAAAGGGTTATGTCAAGGTATAAAATTTTAAAAGTATAAGGAGAGATCAAGGGGGAGAATGTTAGTGTTGATCTCCACCAGTTGGCCCAATGGCCAACTGGGCCCTTGACTCGTGTCCTGATCGGGGACGCCCAGCCCAATAGACGGCTGGTGGGCCCCTGTCGCGCAGCTCCATGTATATAGAGGAGGTGGGGACCACATCACGAGGTTGACTGCTGCCACTCGCTACTGTTCTCACCTCGAAAAACCCTAATCCGATCCAGAGGGGGCGCTGTCGCGGTGGGAAGCCCACCGACGCTAACATCCTCACCAAAGTGAGAACGTCCCCATTGTTGGTTTTCATTGTGTCACCACTGCCACGACCGTCGCCGTCGAGCCGTCGCCACGCCTCTGCGACCTCGCCATCGCCACCGCGACGCCCTGCACCGCACGTCACTGCCCTAGAGCAGACCTTCACCAACGAACCAGTGATGGGCGACTCGAGTTCCTCAAGAACTAGTGAGTCACCCCTCTAATCTACCGCTAGATGATCCAAAAAGTTCTAACATAAAGGACCACATGATTACACGAATCTCAAGCATAGGAAGATGTATAAGAAAAATTCTCCCCAAAAATCTCTACTTTGTACACGCTCTTTATAATTTAGTATGGGCCGCTGTTTATTTTCATGGCTATTTCATTACTATTGATTGAAGGTAATGATAATTGTGTATATTGATTGATGATTAGGGTATATAAGGGTGTACATACATAGGGCAATCTCGATTAGGGTTTATAGAAACAGGATCCCACGAGATTGCCCTCCCTATCTGTTGACAGCCAATTCTGGCAGTTCAGAGGCCGACCGGTCTGACCGGTCGGGCCGACCGGTCAGACCGGTCTGTCCAGTTGTATTCTGAGTAGGCTTCATTTTATTTTGGAAATTCTTGTATAAATCGACTTGGAGAGGGGTATGACTTCCCCGGCCTATAAATATAAAGGCTAAGGCTGATTGAGATTATTCCCAATCGAATCAATACAAAAATTGTATTACTTTTTATCTCTCAAACCCTAGCCTTTTCCAACCCTAGATTGCTTTCTTCCTTCGTCTCGACGGCATTTGAAGACGTTCTGAGAGGCCTACCGACCTCAGAGCAACCCTACGTTCACGAGCTCCGATGGGGTCCCTCCCGAGCTCGCTGTTCTAGGTCTTCGCGAGCTCCCTGCTTGCACCGGTCAGACCGGTAGGCGAAACCGGTCAGACCGGTCCGCCCAGGGTTTTCGCTGTGTTAATCGTTTTGACGATCGTTGCGCGTTCTAGTGCATTCGAGTGTGTTGGCGCGATTCTGTGTCAACATACTTTTTGGCGACTCCGCTGGGGAAAGATTAATCTGGTTTTAAAACTGATCTAATCTACTCCTTGAAGAAGATGGGCTTTTCAGAGATCGACAAGGAAAACATCATCACGGCTACAATGGAGGAGCTCACCGAAGAGGAGCGCAAGGCCTACCTTCTTGTGGAGGAGCACGTTAAGGTACAATTCTTGAAGGGCTTCAAGAAGGATCGTGGTGGCCTCGTCAAGAGGGTGGAGGAGTTCGTACTGCCGTCACTCAAACTTAGCAAGGATAAGATTGAAGAGATCCTCAATGTAAGCCTCTCTCCCTCTGATATGTTTGATAGAATGTCATCCATAATGGATCAAAAGATTGTTGCCGCACAAGCTGCTGCAGGTGATATTTTGATTAAATTGAGTAGTGATGTTGATGCGCTTAAAGGTAAACAACCCATGTCAGATCCTAACTCATCAGATCCGAGTTCGGCTACCCCTGAGTTTACATCTGAACCACTCTATGGTATGCCGCCGAACTCGTTCTCAGGGCAAACCCTGCCACCATCGACCATGCACACTGCACCTACCAGACTGGTCAGACCGGTACGACCGATCAGACCGGTTATCAGACCGGTCAGACCGGTTACTCAGTACCGTCGACGACGCCTCTCGAGACAATTCCAGGTTCGGCTGCCCCTAGCCGAACTAATGAGTTGTCACTGTATACACCACCTCGCACTACTACTGTAGCGGGAGGGCCGCGAGGATCTGGACCTAATCAAGGACCGATCCCGACTTTTTCACAGACGATGGCGCATGGAAATTCTAATGCACATCGTTTTTCTGAGTTTTATACCAGCCAGTACTATCAGGCCGATCTCCTTAAGTTCAAAGAGGATCTGGCAAATGCGATTAAAAGTAAGCTTAGGGTGGATATGGGTACTACACGTTTATATCAAAAATCTTATCCCGCTGAGTTTGATTTTACTCATTTTCCTGCTGGTTGGCGTATTCTTGAGTTTACTAAATTTAATGGTGACGATTCTCGTATGACTTGGGAACACGTTAGTCAATATGTCTTGCAATTAGGAGAAGCCGGTTTCAATGATGCTTTGCATGTGCATTTATTTTCTTTATCTTTGACTGGAACGGCTTTCTCTTTGTTTTCCTCGCTTGCTCCTAATTCTATTCGCAATTGGGCTCAGTTGGAGCATAAGTTTCATGATCACTTCTTTAGCGGGGAGACCGAAGCAAAATTGTTAGACTTAACATCGATTAAGCAAGGACGTGATGAATCTTCTTCGGATTATTTCAAAAGATTTAAAGAAATTAAAAATCGGTGTTTTAGTTTAACGATTTCTGAAAAAGATTTGGTGGATTTGGCATTTAATGGTTTACGTTCTTATTTGAAAGAGAAACTCGAGGGCTTTGAATATCATACTGTGAATTTCTTGTAAGTCAAGGTCATGGGTTTAGAGTTTAAACTTAAAAATGCCAAAGATACCTTCAAGCCTCATCGGTCCAACAAGCATATTCTTGATCATGATTCGGATAGTTCGGATGATGATAGCAAGGAAGTATATGCTGCTGAGTTTGTTTGGCCATCAAAGGCCAAACCCGGTTTAGTTCCGTCTCTCAAGCCGATTCAAAAGAATCAGCAAGAGGAGCTGAAATTTACTTTTGATGTTTCTAAGTGTGATAGGATTTTTGATGAATTGCTTAAGAATGGTAACATCCAATTGTCACATGCTATTCCATCTCCTGACAAACTTAAACGACATGCATATTCTAAGTGGCATAATTCTACATCTCATGCTACTAATGATTGTAATGTTTTTCGTCGACAGGTACAATCGGCCATTAATGAAGGGTGATTGTTACTTTCTGAGATGCAAATTGACAAGGCTCCTTTCCCTGTTCATACGCTGGAATTAAACAATCCAAAGGTGCTCATTCGGCCGGAACAAGCCGAAGGAGCTAAGGGGAAGCATGTTGTCATCGGTGATCCAAGACCGATGAATACAAGTGACAAGATCCTTGCTCGGGAAGTTATCAAAGAGAAAACTGAAGATGGCAAGGATACTCTAAAGATCATTGTCAGAAATCCCAGACTCGAGGGGCAAGGAAGCTCTCCACCAGAGAATCGGTCTGCTGATCAGGCACGACCGGTCAGACCGGTGTCCCCGATCGGTCAGACCGGTCCGAACGATCAGACCGGTTCCTCCAACCGGTCAGACCGCTCTGGTGACCGTCCCCGGACTTTTAAGCCAAAACATCCGGAAGTGGGTACTTGGAAGACCAACGAGGTGAAGGTGCAGGGAAAGACTGCTAATCAGAAGCCCACCTTCAACCAGTTGTTGAACAAGTACACAAAGGCCGTTCAAAACGATCGGCCACTAAAAAAGAGACAGCGATCACCACCGCATCAAGATCGTCCAGTGTCTCCAAGGAGGGAATCCAGCAGGTGCAGAGGTGATGTTGTCACATTGTATCCTCCCCAGAAGATGTATGCTACCATGCCATGGGTGCCGCCGGCGTCAAGTGCAACAAATCCGGCATGGGAGCATGAAGGGATGTGGATGCAGTGTTTCCCGATGCCTTATCCTCCACATTATCAAGGGGAAAGCTCCAGGGTGCCCGTGCACGACCGATTGGGACCACGCCAATCTGGTCCTGTGCAGCAGGCGGTCAGACTGGTCACCTCAGACCGGTCTCACCAGAGGCCGGGCCAGGTTCCTGCTCCAAGATTCGAGTATCGCATCAAGGAAAAGAAAGAGGAGAAGAAGCCTGTTGCTGATCCAGAGAAGTCTAAAGCCGATGTTGTTCAAATCGGTGAAATCAAAGTGCCCATAAAAGACACGGACAAAAAGCCGATGGATATTGAAGAATCGGCTGATGTTCCTTCATAAAAGCCGGTCATAGCTAATGATCATGAGGCCGGTAGCAGCAAGAGCACAGCGGACAAGTACCATCAGCCTAGGTGGTGCCCTTTAGGTTTAACTCATACACAGAAGAGGAAATTGCAGCGCCTTCGCAATAAAGAAAAGAAGGAGCAGGAGAAAGAGAAGATGAGGGATGAGGGCTTCAACAGATACAGGCCCATGTTCCCTCAGTGCAAGGTTTGGAAGGTCAAGATAGCTGATCAGCCAGCCAGACTGGTCGGACTGCCGCAGCCGACCGGTCAAACCGGTAAGATAGACCGGTCACACCGCTGTGACCAACCGGTCAGACCGGTAGAGCCTACTGCAGAGCCAGCAGCCGAACTGGCACTGCCCGTTTCGGTTACTTCTATAGACGAAGCCCCAGCAGTTCCTCTGACAGCAGAAGACGAGGAATTGGTGGATTATGAAGCGTCTCCGGAGCGCACCAACTTGGAGATTAATGTGGTGCACTTGTCTTCGGATTACTTCGTGGTTCCAAAAGAGAATTTGGCTCATCTTCAGTTTGGGCCCCGTGAAGCTGTGTTCCAGAAGCCAAGCGAGAAGGACAACTATCTGAAGGCTCTTTACCTGAGGGGACACATCAACGGGCAGCCGGTGACTCGCATGCTAGTGGATGGTGGGGCCATTGTAAATCTTATGCCCTGCTCGCTATACAAGAAGCTCGGTGGCCAAGATGAGAACTTGATCAAGACAAACATGATGGTCAGTGGTGTTGGAGGGAGCGAGCCCCTTAGTGCCAAGGGAGTTGCTTCCATGGAGCTCACCATTTGGAGCAAGACGCTTGCCACGGCTTTCTTCGTCGCGGAGGTGCAAGGTAACTACAATTTGATTCTTGGGAGGGATTAGATTCATGCAAATCAGTGCGTTCCTTCTACCTTGCATCAGTTTCTTGTTCAGTGGATCGGCGATGAGGTTGAGATTGTCCATGGGGACACTTCATCCTTTGTTGCTTTAGCCGATTCGGATTCTATTAGTACACACTACAACGTCAAGTGTTTATCGGGCGTGGATCTGTCCGATTATGACTTGATTAGTTGCACTAAGGATGGTTTTGTTTCTGCTGTACTAAAGCTGATGGATAATCGGCTAAATCATTTAATGTAAATTAGATGAGTACAACAGAAGTTCCAGAAGCGACTGGTCAGACCGCTTGTGCCAACCGGTCAGACCGGTCCAGCACAGAGCCGACCGGTCAGACCGGACACCCCGACCGGTCAGACCGGTCTAACGCAGAGTGGCTGCAACAGAGGCTAGATCAATATCGGGCGCGTACGAACGATATGTGTGAAGCCATTGAAGATTCTGATGATCTAGATAAGCTGGGCCAAGGGTTTACGTTGGCCGATCCTTTAGAAAAGGTAGACATTGGTGATGGAATTATTCCTAGGCTGACCTTTGTAAACAAAAATTTATCGGTTGAATATAAAGCCGATTTGGTTAATTTATTGAAAGAATATGTTGATTGCTTTGTTTGGGAGTATCATGAAATGCTTGGTTTGAGTCGAGATCTTGTTGAACATTGATTACCGATTAAAGCCAGTTTTAGACCTTATAAACAACTGGTTAGGCGTTTCAATCCCATTATTTATGACCGAATTAAAACTGAAATTAATTGTTTATTTGATGCTGGATTTATTCGGTCTTGTCGTTATGCTGATTGGATCTCTAATATTGTGCCCATTGGGAAAAAGGATTCGGGGAAAATTAGAGTGTGCATTGATATTAGAGATCTTAATAAAGCTACTCCCAAGAATGAATATCCTATGCCTATAGCCGATATGTTGATCAATGAGGCTTCCGGACATCGTGTCATTAGTTTTCTTGATGGTAACGCCGGTTACAATCAAATATTCATGGCCGAAGAAGATATATCTAAAACGACCTTTAGATGTCCAGGATTTGTCGGCTTGTTTGAGTGGGTTGTTATGACTTTTGGTTTGAAAAATGCGGGTGCTACTTATCAAAGAGCTATGAATTTAATCTTCCATGATTTACTTGGTGTCATTTTGGAGGTGTACATTGATGATATTGTCATTAAATCGGCCGGTTTGGATCATCATTTAGCCGATTTAAGACTTGCTCTTGAGAGGATGCGCCGGTATGGTTTGAAGATTAATCCACTCAAATGTGCTTTTGGTGTATCGACTGGAAAGTTTATTGGCTTCATTATTCATGAGAAGGGTATAGAGGTTGATCCTAAAAGAATTGAGGCCATGATGAAGGTTGAAGCCCCTACATGCAAAAAGGATTTACAGAAGTTCTTGGGCAAGGTAAATTTATTGAGAAGGTTTATATCTAACTTGTCCGGGAAGATCGATGCTTTTACTCCTATTCTTCGGTTAAAAGATGAGACCGAATTTACTTGGGAGGCAAAACAGCAAGAAGCGTTTGAGAAGATCAAGGTTTATTTGTCTTCGCCACCCGTACTCAAAGCACCTAGGAGAGGAGTACCTTTCAGACTTTATGTGGCTACTGAAGACATGGTTATTGGGGCTGTTTTGACTCAAGAAACCGAAGGGAAGGAGTATATCATTACATATTTAAGCCGACGACTTATTGATGCGGAGACGAGGTATACGTTTATTGAGAAGTTGTGTTTGTCTCTGTATTATGCTTGCACCAAATTAAGACATTATCTACTATCTAGTACTTGTATAGTAGTATGTCAAACCGATGTGATCAAACATATGTTACAAAAATCGATTTTGAGTGGAAGAATCGGCAAATGGGCTTATGCTTTGGTTAAATATGATTTGGCTTGTGAACCTTTAAAATCTATGAGAGGCCAAATTGTAGCGGATTTTATTTTTGAGTATTGGATTAATGACAAGCATGATCTAGAAGTCGGCTATATTACTTGTACACCATAGAAGTTGTACTTTGATGGATCGGTTTGTGATGATGGTCAAGGGATTGGTGCTGTTCTTATTTCTCCGAATGGTGTCGTTTTTGAATTTTCAAACCGATTGGAAGAAGAGTGCACAAATAACCAAGTTGAATATGAGGCTCTTCTATTTGGCTTGGAATTATTGCAATCCATGGGCGTGAAGCATGTTGAAGCCTTTGGAGATTCTCTTCTAGTGGTGCAGCAAGTATCTAAGGTATGCCAGTGCTATAATGGTTCTCTAAATGCATATCTTGATAAATGCCTCGATGTTATTTCTTCCTTCAATGAATTTATTATCAAACATATTCCGAGGGAAGAGAATGGAAAGGCAAATACTCTGGCTCAGCAAGCATCTGGCTATAATGTTACAAAAAAAATATTTCAACATTCGCAAGCCGATGCAAACGAAAGCCGAGTGTCTGGTTCTGGACGCACCGGTCCGACCGGTCAGCGATACCGGTCTGACCGCCCAGACCGGTCTGACCGGTCAAGAGACCGGTCTGACTGGTGATGCAGCTGCTGGTTCTGATTCGGCCAAAAAAAATGATTCAATTGTCTCGGCCGAAGCCCAGGATTGGAGGGTTCCTCTTATATCGTATTTGAGAGATCCTGATCGTGGTGCAAAGAGAAATATTTGGCGTTTGGCTTTCAAGTACGTTTTAATTGACGATGAACTTTATCGTCGAACTGCCGAAGATTTTCTTCTCAAGTGTTTAGACTCGGATCAGGCCTGGGTTGCTATGGGTGAGGTTCATGAAGGTATTTGTGGCACTCATCAATCGGCTCCCAAGATGAAGTGGTTACTTAGAAGAACCGGTTTCTATTGGCCCACCATGCTATCTAATTGTTTCAAGTACTATAAAGGATGTGAAGAATGTCAGCGGTTTGGTGATTTGCAATTGGTGTCTGCTGCGTTGATGCATCCTATTATTAAACCATGGCCGTTCCGAGGTTGGGGGTTGGATTTCATTGGACAAATTAATCCTCCATCTTCAAAGGGGCATCGCTTCGTGTTGGTTGCTACGGATTATTTCACTAAATGGACCGAAACGGTTCCTTTGAAGAATATGACACATAAGGAGGTAATTGAGTTTATTACCGAGCACATTAATCATAGATTCGGCATTCCACAAACTTTGACAACAGATAAAGGTTCTTCATTTATATCAAAAGAGGTGCGTGCATTTGCCGAATCTTAAAAGATTAAGTTGCTCAATTCATCTCCATACTATGCTCAGGCCAATGGGCAGGCCGAGTCTAGTAATAAGATTTTGATCAAACTTGTCAAGAAGAAGATAGAAGAAAATCCTAAGAGGTGGCATGAAGTGTTATCCGAAGCATTGTGGGCTCATCATATATCTAGACATGGTGCTACTAAGGTTACTCCTTTTGAGCTTGTGTATGGTCAAGAGGCTGTTTTACCCGTTAAGGTAAATCTGGGCGCATATAGGTTGGCAAAGCAAAATGACCTTTCCGCTGTTGATTACCATGATTTAATGATGGATAATATTGATGAGGTGACCGACAAGCGTTTGAAGGCTTTGAAGGAGATTGAGAAAGACAAGCTTTGGGTGGCCAGAGCTTACAACAAAAAGGTAAAATTTAAATCTTTTCAGGTTGGGGATCTGGTTTGGAAGATAATTTTGTCTCTTGGGATGAAAAGCAACAAGTTTGGCAAATGGTCGCCAAGTTGGGAAGGTCCATACAAGATTGTCAAAGTTATCTCCGGTAATTCGTATATGGTGGAGACGGTGCAAAGTGAGCGTCTACCAAGGGCTATTAATGGGAGGTACTTGAAGAGGTTCTATCCTAGCGTATGGCAAAGTACATGAGGACGAAGATGGCCGGTATTGGACATCGCCCTTAGTTTTATTTTTTAGACTTGTATGCTCTGTGTAAAACATGTACATCAGGATAGTTCTTGCTTTTTGGCTTGTGAAACTCACCAAAAAGCAGGGGGGCATATGTTGACAGCCAATTCTGGCAGTTCAGAGGCCGACCGATCTGACCGGTCTGTCCAGTTGTATTCCGAGTAGGCTTCGTTTTATTTTGGAAATTCTTGTATAAACCGACTTGGAGAGGGGTACGACTTCCCCGGCCTATAAATATAAAGGCTAAGGCCGATTGAGGTTATTCCCAATCGAATCAATACAAAAATCGCATTACTTTTTATCTCTCAAACCCTAGTCTTTTCCAACCCTAGATTGCTTTCTTCCTTCGTCTCGACGGCGTTTGAAGACGTTCTGAGTGGCCTGCCGACCTCAGAGCAACCCTACATTCACGAGCTCCGACGGGGTCCCTCCCGAGCTCGCTGTTCTAGGTCTTCGCGAGCTCCCTGCTTGCACCGGTCAGACCGGTCGGCGAAACCGGTCAGACCGGTCCGCCCAGAGTTTTCGTTGTGTTGATCGTTTTGACGATCGTTGCACGTTCTAGTGTATTCGAGTGTGTTGGCGCGATTCTGTATCAACACTATCATCTAGCAGGCTCGGATGAGCCGCCCTTGGGCCTAGGCGTGACACAACCCAGGTCCAGTACACATGCAATACAGACAATCTATTTGTCTAACATTGATAACACCTGGAGGCCGAAGCCCTCGTTGTGACACCACCAAGAACATTGATAGGCCACCTCCATAGAATTTGAGGTGAGGGTCACCATACCATGCCTAGAGTGCAACATCGGCAGCATCTTTGCCACCGAAAAAGAAAAGTCACACGGGAAAGAAAATGGCGGGAGTCTGATGTATCATCAGTTTTGAACGATCGTCCTCTTTCCTATGAATAAAAGACTCCAAAAATAATATGAAATACTACAAGAACTAATCTAGAGAAATTAGTAATCATGCATGCACAATCTTTAGCCATCATCAAATAAAAAAAAGATGTGCTTAGCAACACCGTTCATGGCATTGCGATTTGAGCATGTACAAGAGGGGCAGAATGGATGACCATGAGCATTGAACCAGTGCTTTGGATTCAGAAAAACACCGAGAGATTTGGATTCACAATTTCACGTTCCATCTGCTGATGCAGTGTTGAGCACTGCCTGAATCATCTGGCCGACCTGAACGCAGGGCCTCCAGCCGCGCACCGTCTTGAGCAAGAATGCATCGATCAGCTTCGCCACAGCATGCATGCTCCAAGAAGGCAGTTCAAGCTCTTCGACCATCTCAGTAGCCACTGAAAGACTCGTGTCCTTCTCCAGGTCAAATGCGAACTCAATGTTCTTACACTTACCTGTATTAAAAAATATCAATATGCAGCGTCAGTACTCATACAAATGGAAATTTCTCCAACCCAAAGATGAACTTTTGATGTTTTAACAATTACCATTGGGGACAGGAATTCTTAGTAACAACTTGACGGGGTCGTTGATCCTCATATCTCCTTCCAGCACAAAAACACCCCTCCGAAGCACCAGGCTGATAGACTCCTTCCCATCACCAGGAGTTCCATTGGATAACAAAGAGACGAAAATTGGTGTGGCATCGAGATCTAGATCCAAATTTTGTGGAAACGCTATCGGTTCTTGTGCTGGATTAAAGGTTTTATCATTGATGATGTCATCTTTCAGGATAAAAGGGCTCTTCAAGAGCTCACTTGCTGGTAATCTGTCAGCTGCTGAACCCAGACAGCCCTCTATGAAACTTCTTACTTCTGCATCTTTGATCTTGGAGAGAGAAATTGGTTTTACACCCTACAATTGTACAATTATAGCGCCATTCATATAAAACAAAAGGGGCTGTTTGGTATTTTCTTGAGAAATCTTGAAGAGGGTAGGCACTTTATAGGAAACAGGTCACTTACTTCAGAAATCTTCTTGTATATCTGAAGAAAGCCCTGACATTCACTGTAAGGGCACTCACCAGTCACCATTTCAAGCATACACATCCCAAAAGAATATATATCCACCAACTCATTGTAGTTTTCACCAAAGAGCTCTGGTGCCATGAATTCTAAGGTGCCTGCGTTACAGGGTAAATGTATACACATGTTAGGTTTGCATGAGAGAAATATCTGGCAGTGTGGCTTGTAGATAAATTCTACCTTGTATACTCTGTGTCTTCCTCTGTTGCATGACCATTGCCAAACCGAAATCCCCAATCTTTACTTTTCCATGGTTTCCATTGATGAAAATGTTGTCACACTTCAAGTCCCTGTGTATGATTGGTGGCTTCTGATCGTGCAGATAAGCTAGCCCTGTCAATATTTGTTTCGCCCATCGCCGCATTGCCTTGATGTCAACTTTTTTGTGCTTTGTACGGTACCTAACCACAACATAACATAGATCATAAAGGGGACGGGGAAGCTAACTACTTCTGTACAGCTGTTTCTCTTCTGAATGGAGGGCCAAAAGAACCAACTTTATGTCAAACGACATATTTCATTTAGTATTCTGAATCTGAATATTGAACTATCATGAAAATTCTCAAATATTATATTTGAAAGAAGAAAAATATTATCCAAATTTTGTATGTACACTGGCATTAACTAGACATTCTGCAACTAGTAAAAGATAAGCATATACAATTATACATAAACACGTACTGCCTCAAGTTGCCGGAGGTGAAGAGCTCAGTGATGATGTTGACGGTCCTCTTCTTGTTGTCGACCCACGAGGCATAGAGCTTAAGGATGTGCTTGTGCTGGAGAGACCGCAGCAGCTGGATCTCCGTCTTGAGCCGCTGCAGCTCCTTCGGGGATCCCATGATCCGGCTGGTTATCTCCACTTTGGCCCACGCCACCTCGATGCCGTCCACCGCGTCGAAGCCTTTGTAGCTGCCACCAAATCGATCACGTGATGCAGCAACACCAAACAACTGTTTCGTATTTTTTTCGTTTGAAATAATGAAGCAAGTATTCAGGGCCTGAATTATGTGGCTGCTCGAGTTTACGAATATGCCTCTGAATTCGAGGGATTAGTTACTGTCATCTGCTACTGAATTATCACTGCTAATAAACAGCTGACGAGGGAAGATCGGAAAATACACTGTCTTGAAGGCACCTGATCCCACGATCTCCTTGTACTGCACAATGCACGCACGAAACCGCAGAGGTCAGGGAGGAAGAACTATTTTTTCAGATTCAGACGAATTTGCGACAACAGGATGCAATCAAGAACAAGAACAGAGATCGGCCCCCTCGCTAATCGGCGATGAACCCAACCCGATGAGACGAATCGACATTAGCTGGAAGCGAACTCGAGAAGCCGCGGCGGCGGAACACGTGCGTACCCGGAGGTAGCGGCCGGTGGGGTCGACCTCGTCGACGTCGGGGTCGTCCTCCTCCTCGTCGGGCGGCTCCGCCTGCCCGCCAGCCGCCGCCTCCGGATCGGGAGCCATCGCGCCGCCACGCTCCTTCTCTTCCTCCTCTTCCGCTTCCTCTTCCTCCAATCCTCCTCGCGAGATGGGATTCCGAGCCGCGAGGAGTCTCAACTCTGAAACGCTTCCCACAGGCCCCCTCCAGCCTCCGGGGCGCAGCGCCGGCGGGTGTTTAGGAGCGGGGCCACGGGAGGCTGCAGGTGGGCCCGGCGCCCTGGTGGCAACTGGTTACGGGACGGCGTCGGATGGCAGGCCCAATTTTTCAGATATACTAGAAGAGTTTGGCAAAAATACAGATTCAGATATGGAATAACGTATGCGTATCGATCTGATCACTATTCCCTTGAGATGAGATACGCAGACAAGGATTCCTTCAACAGTGGATACGGATTCTACGATAATCACATGGATATAAGAGCAAGATTTCAGGGCGCATAGCTCTGCTAACAGTAGCTCGCACAAGGGCAACGCGACCACGCGAGGAAAAAAAAAAACCAGGGCGCATAGCTTTGCTATGTCTGTCATGGCCACACCACGTGGCTACACTGAACAACAGAGCATTTCCTTTTGCCCACAAGAAAGCATTGGTAAAGTGATAATGGAAACCCACCACCATGAGCAGTGAATACATGACTTCCTGCCTAAACCTTGAGAGATAATGCATGTCATGAGTTGATGAGGTCACCTTCATGAATGACCGGCACCAACAACCCATTACCAATGTAAAACATTTAGTCCGACACTGAGAAGGTAAAAAGGGAGATCACTACAATAAGCCGGAAGAAAAGCTACCGAACGCTGTCAAAGGATGCCTCCGATCACGAATTCACCATACGACGTCGACGCCGTACGGCCAGAGGGCCGAACCCGACATTTACACGGGGCATACCGCATACTACATAAGGATGGATTCGGATCGGATACGGATGAAATCGGATCCGGATATCACATTTTACCACATTTTAATCCGGATACGAATACGAATGCGGATCTCATCGGATACGAATACAAAACGGATAGTTCGAATCCGGATACGAATCCGGATACCTTCTCGATTTGAAACATAAAACTATCATAAGTATGTTTATTTTGTCAATAATTTTATAGCAGATCAAAATCATTATACAAGTAGGGAGTAAAGGATTAGGAGATAGCTAATAAAAAAAGAATATAATTATCTATGCATAGCTTTTATATTAAATATATAATACTAATTATAAATGTAAAATAAATAAATACTTAAATACTTAATAATTAAAATATATAAAAAAGATTTTATCATTAAATAAATAATTAATTTGACTCGTATTAAAAAAATTTAATCATGAAATAAATATATTAAATAGTTAAAGTTAATTTTTATATCATTATTAATTTTAATAAATATATTATTAGTTATCTAGCTTTCTAAATAATTTAAATAGTGTACATCATTAAATAATAGGTATAAAGATAAGTTTAAGATTGTCTCACTAATCATTTTTTCTTTGCGGATACGGACGAATACGGATGTGATCGGATATTCTTCGAATACGAATATGGAATCGGATAGAGAAAAGTTCTTAAAATCGAATTCGGATGCATCCATATGACATCCATATTAAATTCGAATACGGATACGGATATCCATATTTACGTTTTAAACGGATACGAATACGGATAATTCGGATCTTCAGACATCCGGATCCATCCTTAATACTACACCGTGTTCTACTCCGACAGGAGGTAATAATGACCACGTTCGGGCATGGTACGATGCGTCGACAAGTGTCAGTTTACCAGCCTTGCTTTAGCCGGGCGAAGACACGAGCACTTGCAATTCACTGTTCACCAGTACTGCAGTTCACTGTTCACCGGCCGGACCCGACCCCACCACCGGCACGTGCCCCTGCTTCGCCGTCTGCTACACGCCTACACCTACCCCTCGCGCGTCGAATTGAACTCTAGACCCCGATCGAGCTGTAACCACGACAAGGTCGAGCGCTGCCAGCCTAAGACGCCCCTTGCATTGGGGATTTTTTCCCCTCAGGGCCGCCCCACCAAACCCGAAGGAAAGAGCCAATGATGCGCCGCGTACCAATTCATATTTTTAGGGTGTCTTCCTGTCTAAATTGAAAAGTGAGATGTGCTAGCCACCAAACTACTTTTTGGTGGTGTGCTTAGAAAAAAAACTAAATATGAATATCCACGTGTTCAAGCCCATCCATGACAACAGGCGAGCTGGGCGACGGCCCAGGGCCCCGCAAACTGAGGGGGCCCAAGTAGTTGGACCAATGCGCTTTCAAATAGTTGGGTCAAGGCCCAGCTCGGCAGCTGGGCACTCTACTCTGGTCAACGAATCATCATCAGCGAAATAGAATATGAATCGTCATCTGATCGCTGTCGCTGCTAGCTAGGGCTGGGTTGCATCTGCATCTGCCGGCCACGACGGCAACCGCGGTGGCCGCTGGGAGCCTGCCGGTTGCCCGTTGGGCGTTGGTCCCTGGGAGGACCGACTAACAGGGCAACAATAGTGTCTGGCGCCCTGCGGCCCTAGGACACACGCTCCACTCCTCGGCAAGTTTGGTGTTTTTATTTTTCAATCTCTTCTTTTCTCTGTTGATTAGTTATGAAGTGTGGTTTAAATTTGATTTACTTTTATTTATTATTATTAAAAACAAGAGTTGTATAATTGCATGAAAAAATATATTACTTATATTTGACATATTATTCTTCTATATTTTAGGGCCCCATTTTACATCTCGTCCTCGGGCCTCGCATTGTTGGAGACGGCCCTGCACGTGTCGGCTATTTGTGCTCGTTGGTGAAATTTAAAAGCACTAGCTATTGCTTGGACTTTGTTCTCCTCTGCGCGGCTGTGATTTTCTATTCAGATAGGTCGATGTGTTTGCAACATACAATTTTTTTCTGATGCGCACGATTCGACTCTCATACGCTGTGTTCGCTTGACTGTGGCTAATAGCTGGTGCTGATTTGTTATGAGAGAACAGTACTGCTGACTGACTGGTAGCTGGTGGCTGGTGCTGATTTAGTCTAAGAGAACAGTACTGTTGGCTGGTTGGTTGACAAGCCAAGCGAACATAGCGATAGTGTACACAGTTCCGTTTCGCAGCGCGACTAGTCGATTTTACCACACGCGGGAGCTGCCCCCTTAGGTTTAACTAGGCAGGTTGGCACGCTTTGCGCGCCTGTATCAAAATGTTTGATCTAAAATAATAATAGAAATATATTATCATGTGCTACAGTTAAAGCAATATCATATTGATGTATTTTAACAACGTGTTGATGTATCGTGTGCTACAGTTAAAGTAATATCGTGTTGATATATTTTAACAATGTGTTGATGTATTGGATGAAGTCTGAAAGTTACAGGATATATGTATAGTAGTTTAAAGTCCGAGAGCATGCTAAATGTATGGATATATATATTTTTAATAATTTTTTGTTTTATGTTAGTAGGTACGGTAGGTGGAGTGATTTACATTTATTATTGATTTTGGTAGGGTTAAAGATAAGTTTAGTAATTTTATTTGATAGAAAAAATGATAAGATTAGAAATGAATGGATGACTCAATTATATTTTGCGAGTTCACGAAGTGAAAACAAAATCCAATAAATAATAGAGGATAAATATAGTATATAATTTTTGTGTATAAAAAATAACTAAACATTTAAACATGTGGGTCCCACATGGTTTAGTTTTATATTATAAATTATTTTTAATTATTTTTTAATTATGAACAGTACCTGGGCCCACATAAACAGTAGCTTTTATTATTTTCTATTATGAACAGTACCCCGGGATCACATGAACAGTGCTCCCGGGCCCGCATGAACAGTACCTCCGGCCCCACGTGGGGCCACGGCTCACGAGAGCGCGCCGAATCCTGGCGCTTTAGTATAGGTTATTGATGGATTGTCTTGAAAATTAACCTCCATCTATGCAATTAGTTTTGTAATTAATATATATTTTGAATTTCTAATTAGTGTAAAAAATTTTGATACAACAAAGACTGAAGTTTTTCTTGTCGGGGTGATGACCAAGTCCATCCGAAGGTCACAGTATTTGACCAATAACCCCAGCTGCACGTCAAGGTTGAACCCGGTCAATTAATTCGAGAAAAAAAACCCGGTGAATTGTGCGCCCCACATGCTACTGCCACCGTAAAAGTCTTAGTGTTTTTTTACAGGAAACTCTAAGAGAAGCCCTCAGAGTATAAAAGCGCGGCACTCAGAATTTGAATTTTGGGTGGGAGCACTCCAACCAGTGGTTTTTGCGACTTGGCCGTGAACCCCTTCGCAGTCGTAGTGTTTTTTACTCCCGCATCCAGTAAGATTATCTTCTGACCGGCAATGGATGGATAAATGCGCCCTGAGCACCAACAATCGCTGTCTCGTGTCCAGTCTCCATACGAAGTTGACTCTGTTACACCGTAGGCGCGCTGATCTGTTACGAGTAGTACTCCGGAGGAGCCGAGGAGGGAACAACGGGCACCTTGAGGCTTGGTACGATGCGTCGACACATGTCAGTGCGAGTCTTAAAAAAGCAGAGTGCGAGTCATAAAAAAGGTATGACGGAGGACACGTACAGCCTCTACCCTATGACGTGCGATCTGGGAGCCGAGTGTGCTACCATCCTTTTCAAGATGAAGGAATCACTAGCATCTAGGCTATGTTTAATTCGTGATTTTTTTAAATTTTTGATATTGTAGCACTTTTCAATCATAAATTAATTAGACTTAAAAAATTTGTCTCGTCATTTGTAATTAAACTGTGTAATTAATTATTTTTAAACTATATTTAATGTTCTATGCATATATCTGAATATTAGATTTGATAGGTACTGTAGAATTTTTTTTGGGGAACTAATCACCGCCCTAGATGGAAAAGCAGGTTTCACTCGTTTTCTTGTAAGATCCGATGACAATGATGCGACCTCTACAAAAGAAAAAAGACTCGAGGTATGACGGCTCCTACGGTCCTACCGTTTTTCATTAAAAAAAATTGCAAACAATGGCAGAAATTATTACTAGCATCTACTATCTAGTTGGAAAATGCTCTTCTCATTCTCAGATCAAATTAGAATGACTCGAGTGCTCCCTGTTATGAAGGAATTAGGAATTAGTGATCAATTCTGTAATTAAGTAATTAATTAGATTAATGATATCATTATGATGTCACTAGGAAGTTAACATTCGTGAAGGGGTCATTCCAAAGGGACATGTCCCTTGGGCCCTTGTCTCTTGGTCTTGTATATAAACACAATCAATCAATACAGAGAACCATCTATTCACTTTCATTTCACAATACGTTATCAGACACGTTGCTTTCCACTGAGAAGAAAGGCCGACGCACTGTTCCCTAGAGTAGTGGTTGGCCCGGTGGTTGAAGAACTCGTCGAGAAGAACAGAGAGAGGCCTGGGGCCCTCGGCGTACAGCGGCCATCGACAACGGCGGCAGCGGAGGCACCCGCGGTGTCCTCGGTGCCCGTCCCTCCTCCATAGGGGCGGTGCAGAGCCATGAACGCCAACACATGTGCGCTCCATCACGGCGGCCCTCCGCAGCGGCAAACGGCGTTCGCGCGCGGACCTAGAGACGACGACGCTTGGCGCCGGCGGCAGTGACGCCCACCGGCGACGGCCATGGCGATGCAGGGGCCAAGGGGCGGCGGCGGCTGGCTTCCAGAGCAGGAAGAGGTGCCGCCCCTTGGGGCAGGCGGCGGCACGCCCAAGCGGCGACGGGGCGCCCAGCAGGGGTGCGGCGCCGCTCGGCCAAAGCCCAAACGGCGGCGTTGGCGCAGCCCCCAAGCGGCGTTCGGCGCCCGCGACGGCAGCACGTCCAGGCGGTGGCAGCGGCACTCCATGGCTCGGCGGAGGAGCACGCCGGCGGCGGGGCACCAAAGACAGACGGCGACGACGGGCGGATGGCGGCGTCGAGCAGTCGAACGGTGACTGATGGCGGCGGCTAGTGCACGCGGACCCGGCGGCGCTGGCCACCGCCTGCGGCGGCGATCGGCGCGGCGGCCGAACGGACCAGCGGCGCCCAAAGGGGCCGGCGGCGGTGGCGCTCCCAAGGGAGGCGGCGGTGGCGCCCCTTGCCCCGAACGGGCGGCGGCGGCGGTATCCAGGGAAGCGGTTCCCCTAACCGCCCCCCTTCCCTGCCCTTTAACGGGCCGAGCCGGACTGGGCCGCTATTTAGGCCGGCCCAAAGGCCGTGAATTAAGCCGCCAGAGGCCCAGCGCCCACAGGCCGGCCCAAGCTCCCTCTATCCCCTGCAAACATTGTAACTAGGCCCCCTAACTTACATATATTTACATATTTTAGAACTTCAGTCCTGCATATTTATATTTGAGGCCCTTAATTATTCTGTTTAGCCCTCCATTTAACTATGCAATATATATTGCATTTATATGTCATATAATTGCTCGTTTTAGATCTCTGATCTAAACAAATTATGATGCAAATTATTTACCTATTGTAAATAAATAAGTTTTTAAAAGCATCAATTCTCATACAGTGCATCATAATAATATATTGCAATTAATTTACTATGTTAATATTTAGACATATTTTCTGTGTCTATGATTTCCTGATTTAGTCATGGATCTAATTAGTATGATGGCGAATGTTTTTTAATCCTATACATGGTTTGTTTCAAAAACCAAAAAATTATTCATGTCTAAATATACATTGTTTGTCAATTTATTGTTTAGCAATTAATTTTAAATTGCAACAAAATTGGATCCTCTTAATTGATTAAGAGTTAATTAAGCATGAACTGTTTTAGATTCATATGAACCTAACAGAAAAGGCAAAATGGTAGGCAAACCATTTTTGCTAGTGAGGCTAATATAGGAAGTGGGTTGTTGCTTTAATCCTATGGGATTTTGCATAAACTAAGCCACTACCCAAGTATAGCACTTTGTGCTTTGTTGTTGCACTATATCTACTAGATATTGTCATTTTAATATATTTTGTGGTTTGATTATATTATATTACAACGCCATTTTTTTAGCTCTATTATATTTTTGGAGTATGTGGTGTATCTAACCCCTTTGCACCACATACATATTATATTTGTGAATTTGATAATTTTATTGGGCTATGTCGGTGCACTCAAACCCTCTATTTTTGCACCTACACATAGGTTACATTTGTAATTATATAATAGAACTGAGTATGTCGGTGCCCCCAAACCACATTTTTGCACCACATACAAGTTAAATTTGCTAGTTACTTAGTTGTAATTTAACTAAGATATGAATATCATTAAAGATTATTAATATTTGATGGATTAAAATTTACAATATAAGTATCTTGATTATTTTGATTAATTAACACAAGGTAATGGAGTCTATGGCATTGGTTGCGTTTAATTCCTTGTGAATTATCCTGCCTTGAGACCATGTCATTGCAGTGATCTAATCACCTATTACTGAGAGGTCTACATCTTATTTCTCTGAAACATGATGATTACCTACGATGTGTTTTTAATCAAAATAAAGGTTTTGGATTACTCTTATTCATCATATTGTTTTATTATTACACAAGGTAGCAGAGTTCTAAGCAAATGTTGTGTTTAATTCCTTGCGAATTATTCTGCCCAGAGACCGTGTTTAGGCAGCAATTTATTTGCCTACTATAAGATCTACTCTTTGTCTTTGACATAGAGACTATATTCTTGTGTAAATCCAAATTTATGATGATTTATTGCATGGTCTAAATATTTATAATGGTTACCTACAATAATCCAAAACTACGATAAGATACACAATTGTAAAATATTACATTTGAGATCACAACATGAAGCGCCCCGACCCGAAGATCAAGGCTAAACCATGTATTAATTACCAAATAAGGTCTCCGGCATAATACATGTTACATCAAGTGGAGTCCAGAGTCATACAGAGCTTTATTTAACACGTACATGAGGAGTAAAGTGACAACACAAAGCTACACAGAACAACCATAGGATAACAACTAGCATAGCGACATGCAGGACTAGCTCTTCGTCCATCATGGCTCCACTCGATCAGCTTGGGTACTCAATAGGGGTGAGTACAAAAGTACTCAGCAAGCTCCACCTCACCCTACGGGAGGGGAAATGACATGCACGACGCACATTGAGCACAATGCATTAGCAATGCAACTAATGGTATGCAACTCTTCCCGACACAACCCACAATAGGTAGCTCACTAGTTGTAAGGACCACACCGTAGCCTGCCCATACCGTGGGCACGGACCATTCGAATGGATTATATACTCTGCAGAGGTCGTACACTGTACCCACACGCTCGGCTGCCCGAACGGACAACCGACATAGCCAACACCAAGCCGTGGTCACGCCCCAGCCCGGCCGCACAAACCCTCGGGCCCTGACCCCAATGGTCTATACCCGTAAACCATCCCTGCGACCGTCAGGCTAACCAGTGGGATCAGGCTAAGTCCGGCCCATACCGGAACCTATGGTCGTACTAAAGTAAGCTAGGTGAGATGTCAAAACAACTCGGTCCTTATGGTTCACCAAGGCAGCAACAATCCTTCAACATGTCAACTCGAGCCTACCACCACGGTAGCACTCACCCGCCAGTCTACCACCACGGTAGCGCCGGCTCCAGCATACCCAGCTGCCCTGGTCTCAGCCAGATCCCTTCGTATCCTATTCTCAGCTCTGGATATGCATGACTACTCAGATGCATGCATGAGCACACTCAATCACTCAAGTACTGGTATATGTAATCGATCCTAGACCCAGGCTACAGCTAAACATCCTCACATGGATGCAACCGCTCACGTAGGGGTCGATGAAACTTGCCTTCGCTTGCGTACGCGTCGTCGGCGGCGGCTTCCTGCTCGTGGTACGGGTCTTCTGGCTCCTTGGCAGGCTCCTCCTCGGTCACTCCGTGATCTATGGGCGAAAACGGCACAACCGGCAAACAAACACAAGCAACCAATAAAATAAGCTCAAATGGAGACGAAAATAGGAGGAATAGATATTATATGATTTGAGGAGAGTTTAGGAAAAAGAGTTACGTGAAAAGGAGTTGATATGAAGGAGATATTGAGTTTACAGTATTGATTGGTAGAATGATTTGGATTAAGTGCTCACGGCCTGGGGGTGTTTTGGGCCTTTATTAGTGGAGTTAATGGTCGGGGGAGCTGCCTGCCATCTCACCTTAGCGCGGAACAGCTCGAGGAAGAGGATCAATTGTTGGAGCTTCGTTTCGTGAGTGAGCTGGGCTCGGGAGGAGTGGTTCAGCTAGCGGAGCGAAGCGGCTCGGTGTGCTTGGCTGGTGACGGGGCTTGTCACGGCCTTGCTCCTTTTATAGGCGAGGAGAGCAGCAGCGGTGTTGCGCAAGGACGGCGACGGCGTGGGCTGTGGCAGCTCATCGTCGACGCGAACAGTGGCAGCGCTGAAGGCGCGAGCGCCGAGGCGGCAAAGCCGGCGAGGGCGTTGCAGTGGTGTGGGCGAGGTGGGGACGCGGGAGTGGGCGGCACGGCGTGATGCCGGCGGTAGTGCGCGGTCCCGTCGTGGGGCCGGAATGTCGCGCGTGCGCGAGCGAGAGCGAGCGGGTGAGGCGGTTCGGCGGAAAAAATCTCGGCCGGCACTGTGCGTGGCGACCCCGATTTTTAGCAAGGTGGGTGCTTCCATGACGGGTGTTTTCAAGGTCAATGGTGTGGGTACTATGTGGCTTCCAGGGAATAATGAAGTTATGGCAAAGGAGGTAGGCGCTGTCATGATTGTCTGGGAATTATGGCATGGTACGGTGACTCGAGAGGCTTTTATGGAGACGAGATGATTTTTGTCGTAGGTGCAAGCATGCGTATGCTGGTTATTGGAGGGAACGAATGTACTAACGCAAGGCAAGAGTATAAAATAGTTTCCTAGTAATTATGTAATACATCGTATAACGTTAGTATTATTTTACGTTACTAGTTTAATTGCAACATAAGTTTTATTGGAATTTGAGGTGGCCCTACTAAGTTGAGGATCTACACCAACTCACTTCAGAGTCGGTCAGCTTCTAGTTACTTAGTGTACCGGGTCCTTTTGACGGCAGAGCCGCCTTTTGCTTCCGGGAGGCAGAGCCTACCAACAGATGAAGCTGGCTTCCGGGTGGCAGAGCCAACCTTCGATGAAGCCCAGACCCTTTTGTGATCCCGGGTGGCAGAGCCAACCTTCGATGGATCACAACTTATACACTAAGTACTAAGCTTAACCGGAAGACTAGCACTTATAAAGACGCTTACCTTATTGGAGCAACAAAGGAACACACACCTAGCACACTCTACCCATGCTCACTTCTACCATGCCCTTGGATGTGTGTGGGATGGGGTGGAGTAGTATGGCATGGCAAGGGGTGGCACCCTCCTTATATAGGCACCCATACCCTCTTGAATGAGTGACATATGTCACATTCTAGGAAGTTCCCTACAAATATCTAATTCTAGAAAATTCTAAATTTTACCATGACAAGAAAATATCCAAGCTTCTTGTCTTCTTATGATTCTTGTGGAACATTCTAGAACCTTGTCATGGTGAACAAAATTTTGCCATGGTTTATCCTTATTTTTATAGAACCTTCTAGAAGTTTGCATTATAAATTTCAACACTCCCCCTTAATCGTGATGAAAACTGGGATGTTACAAACCTACCCCACTTAGGTTGAATCTCGTCCCCGAGATTCAGTTTCGCCACTAAAGAGACTGGGAAACTCGGCTCGGAGCGCGTCTTCTCTCTCCCAAGTTGCTTCTGCTTCCGAATGCCTGCTCCACTGAACTCGGCAAATCCTGACTTCTGGGTTGCGGGTTCTTCGCGTCACAGTGTCCAAAATTTTTACTGGTACCTCCTGATATCTGAGATCATCCTGCAGGTCGATTGTCTCTGGGGCCACTTGTTCTTCTGGTACTCGCAAGCACTTTCTGAGTTGGGACACATGGAATACATCGTGTACATCTGACATCTCTGCTGGCAACTGAAGCTTATAGGCTACCGCTCCCACTTTCTTGATAATTGGGAAAGGTCCAATGTAACGTGGAGCCAACTTTCCTCGTACCTGGAATCTGCGTGTGCCGCGAATTGGGGAAACTTTAAGGTACACATAGTCTCCAACTTCGAAGCTGAGAGTACGTCTTCTTTTATCGGCATAACTTTTCTGGCGGGATTGAGCTGCCTTTAGATTCTCTCTGATTTCTGCTATCTTGTCTTCTGCTTCTTTAATAAAATCTGGGCCCTCAATAATGCGGTCACCGACTTCGGTCCACATGAGAGGTGTGCGACACTTCCTCCCGTAGAGGGCTTCAAACGGCGACATCTTTAAGCTTGACTGGTAGCTGTTGTTGTAAGAGAACTCTGCATATGGCAAACTGTCTTCCCAATTTTTGCCATAAGTAAGAACACAGGCTCTTAGCATGTCTTCAAGGATCTGATTAACTCTTTCGGTCTGGCCATCAGTCTGAGGATGATAGGCTGAACTGAAGTCCAGCTTTGTACCAAGTGCTTCACATAACCTGCTCAAGAATCTCGAAGTGAACTGGGTGCCTCTATCTGACACAATGCTCTTAGGTACTCCATGCAACTTCACAATACGCTCAATATATAATTTGGCTAATCTATCACCTCCATAAGTGGTACGCACTGGGATGAAGTGTGCCACTTTAGTGAGTCGGTCAACAATCACCCAAACTGAGTCATGACCGCTTTGGGTTCTTGGTAGACCGGTGATAAAATCCATACTAACTTCATCCCACTTCCATACTGGGATCGGCAATGGCTGAAGTAACCCACTGGGCTTCTGATGCTCTGCCTTAACCCTTTTGCACACATCACAATGTGCGACGAATCGAGCGATATCCCCCTTCATACCATTCCACCAATATTTCTCCTTAAGGTCCAGGTACATTTTCGTAGTGCCGGGGTGAATGGAATAGGCTGAGTTGTGGGCTTCATCCAAAATGGTCCTGCGGAAATGACCTTGCTTAGGCACACATAATCTCTTCTTGAACCACAAGACTCCATCTTTATCTACTCTGAAATCTGGGGCTTTGCCTTCACTATTGCGACCTTTAATCCATACCAATCTTTTATCCTCCATCTGAGCTTCCTTTATCTGGTCATCTAGGACGGGATGGACACTAAGATTATAGTTGCAAGAGCGGCGTACAACCCTTAGGTTCAACTTCCTCATTTCTTCACTCAGCTCTGGGCTTGTGTGACTAAGTGATGGCAATATACTTTACAACTGAGCGCATCAGCCACCACATTAGCCTTTCCAAGGTGGTAATGAATTTCCAAATCATAGTCTTTGATCAACTCCAACCATCTTCTCTGTCTAAGGTTGAGGTCTGACTGGGTGAAAATGTACTTCAGGCTCTTGTGATCCATGTAGATTTCACACTTATTCGCAATCAGATAATGTCTCCAAATCTTAAGGGAATGCACCACTACGGCTAATTCCAAGTCATGGGCGGGGTAGTTCTGCTCATGTGTTCTCAACTGTCTTGAGGCATAAGCTACAACTCTTCCTTCTTGCATAAGCACACAACCCAATCCTTGTCGGGATGCGTCGCAATAAACGACAAAGCTCTTCTGATTATCTGGCAAGACTAGCACTGGGGCAGAAGTTAGTCGCCTCTTCAACTCTTGAAAGCTTCTCTCGCAAGCTTCAGACCAGACAAACTTCGTGTCCTTCCGGAGTAACTCGGTCATAGGCCGGGCTATCTTAGAGAAACCTTCGATGAATCTCCGGTAATAGCCGGCTAATCCCAAGAAACTCCTGATCTCCGAGGCTGAGGTTGGTTGCTTCCATTCTGATACTGCCTTGACCTTTACAGGGTCCACTTCAACACCTTCAGCTGTTAAGACATGACCCAGAAAACTGAATCTTTGCAACCAGAATTCACACTTACTAAACTTGGCATACAACTGGTATTTTCTGAGCTTTCCCAGCACAATTCTGAGATGTTGTCCATGCTCCTCAGCACTCTTATAGTAGACCAGTATGTCGTCTATGAATACCACGACAAACTGATCTAACTCCTCCATAAACACCTTATTCATGAGGGTCATGAAAAAGGCAGGGGCATTGGTCAGACCAAAAGGCATCACTGTGAACTCATACTGGCCATAACGGGTCCTGAAGGCTGTCTTAGATATGTCCTCTTGTCGCACTCTGAGCTGATGATAACCTGACCTCAGATCTATCTTTGAGAAGAACTTAGCTCCCTTCAACTGATCAAATAGGTCATCAATCCGAGGCAGAGGGTACTTGTTCTTGATGGTGACTGCATTCAGATCACGGTAGTCCACACAAAGTCTCATGCTTCCATCTTTCTTCTTCACAAAAAGCACTGGGGCTCCCCACGGAGAAGCAGCAGGTCTAATAAATCCCTTTTGTTGAAGTTCCTCAAGCTGCTTCTTCAACTCGGCAAGCTCTGGGGCTGCTAACCGATAAGCATTCTTTGCTATAGGCTTGGTTCCAGGGACTAAGTCAATAGTGAACTCTACATCTCTTTCTGGAGGTATACCGGGTAATTCATTTGGGAACACATCTGCGAACTCCCGAACTACTGGCACATCTTCTGGGGATTCTGCTTGGATGACGTTCACCATGGAGTCTGACAGGCTAGGCTGTATTTGGCATGTGACTGTTAACCCTTGGCGGTTGGTGACTGTCACTGCTCTCTCAGCACAGGCTATGTTTCCGCGGTGCTTGGTGAGCCAGTCCATACCGAGTATGACATCTATCCCTTTGGAAGTAAGGACTACTAGGTCGGCAAGGAATACTACCCCACTTAGGTTTATAGGGATATCTAAAACACCTAAGTGGCAAGGTATATGACCTCCAGGGGAACAGATCATTAGTGGCCTCTTAAGGGCTATAGTAGGTATATCATGCTTTTCCACAAAGTGGGAGGATATAAAGGAATGCGATGCTCCAGAATAAAAAAGCACTGAGGCTAGAGCTGATTGGACTAGAAACTCACCGAGAATCACTCCTAGTGCATCCTCTGCTTCTTCAGCATTCACATGATTCACTTTTGCCTTGCCGAAGGACTGTTGCTAGCTCTTAGCTGGTGTTGCATGGTTGGCTCCAGTCGGCTGCTTTGGTCCTTGAACAGAGTTGGAGAAAATAGAAGGGGCGGGCTGATTGAGATACGGACAGTTGGCCTTGTAGTGTCCGGCTTCGCGGCAGTGGAAACAGGTTTTCACATTGGTCACTTGACTTCCACCTGACGGTTGGGTGCGTAAGGTATTCTGGGTCTTCATAACAGGAGCTGATTGGCTGGCTTCTGGAAAGAACCGGGGTGCGCTTTGAATGAAAAGGCACTCTGGCTCCTCGGGCCTGAATGAGCCGGATACTGAGTCCTCTGAAACATCTCCAACTGCTGGGGTTTCTTGCTTTCAAACCGACGTTTGCGCTCACTGAGTTCTGCCTTCCTATTTCTCTCGGTGGTGATAGCCCTGTTGACCATAGCATTAAAATCACTGTGGGTGGTGACTTCAACCAAGGTCCTGATTTCAGGGTTAAGTCCACCAAGAAAAGCTTCTTGCTTCTTCTCGTCATCATTGATATCTTCTGGTGCATAACGAGATAGCTCTGTGAACTTATGAAGATACTCTGTCACAGTCATACCACCTTGACGAAGCTTTCTGAACTCATCCCTCTTGAGCTTCATAACACTGCTGGGAATGTGATGTTCTCTGAAGATCTTGACAAAGTCAGCCCATACCATCTCGTTGGCATTTTCATTTATTTCCCGGTAACTCTGCCACCAAGCAAGGGCTGGTCCCTTTAATTACTGTACTGCGAGCAAAACCTTGTCTCTGTCATCTGCATGGACCACTTCAAGCTTCATTTCAATTTCTCGCAGCCAATCATCTGGCTCAATAGGGTTATCAGATCCTCCAAACTTAGGTGGCTGCAGGCGGTTGAAATATGCAATTCTACTGCCATTGCCATTATGATGCATTGCAGGTCTATTGTTGCCAGGATTGCCTTGAGCTTGTGCTGTGAGAGTGGTCACAAGAACTTGGAGGAGTTGGTTCTACTGCTGCAGTATGGCTGCCAGATCAATGGGTGCTGGGGCACGGGGAGGTGGCAGCAGTAGGTGTCCATTTTCTGGTGCTTCTGGGGCTACATTCAGAGGGGCTTGGTTTCTCGGGTTGACCTCGTCACCGTCTTCCTAAGCATGGAGTCCCTGGACTCGGCTCGAACGACGAGACATCTACGGTCAAGGAGGGCAAGATTAGATGACTCCCCTAGTATAATGCTGGGGTATATTTGTATATATAAAATATTTTGTACCGCACAATGCACACAAACAAATGATTCAAGCACCACACAAGCATTCATTCAAACAAACAGGGATACATGACACGACGGATTACAATAACGCGGCTCGACTTTTAAGGGTCGGCCGGGATGACTCGACTACTGAACCCTACAACACGGTCTTCGGGGTCACTATTTCCGGGATCTCGGGGAGATGCGGGAGGCGTGGGCGGCACTGATTCACAAATCCTCCTGCGTGGTTGGGATGAGGAACAAAGCGGAATTCCCTCTAGGATTGGCAGCTCCGCGGTAGTCCTAGGATGGCGTTCCTTGCGCTTGGCACGGTCCACTAGGTAGACACCCCTAAGGAGCTGACTGTGGCGATCTGCCTGCTCCCTAAGGTTCTCTTCGGCCATGGCAAGGCGGCTTTCAGCTTCGGCTGCTCGGGCTTCTGCCTGGGCTATGGCCAGTTTAGCCCTACGCCAACGGGACTCCGCTCCCTCAGCACGCTAGATTAAATCTCTCACACGCTGATGCAGTTGGTCGCACAAATCGTCAAGGCTAAGCAAATAGCCAGACATAGCGACAACTATGGGGTTCTTCTCTGTCCCTGTGGGGCTCTCTAGGTTGCGGATCCTCGCCGCCCAAGCAGGACAGTTTCAATCCAGCGGGGGAAAGTACTTCATGGGAGTGGAACCCAAGTGCCATTCAAACATCTGGCACAGGTACCGCAGCGCCTTGCGAGCTGCAAGTTGAATGGTGTCTGGCATACAGGCTCCAGTGGCGGTGACGCTCCAGGGTTGCATCTCCAAGTACTTATCACTGGCGCCAATATGGATGGTGACCTCACAGCTTTCGGTGCCATGCTCCATGAACTCGCGACCCACGTACTCCGGACATTCCGGAATACCAAGTCGCACCGTGGCAGCATAAAGCACTCTGGGGAATCCATCTTCGTTGATGCAGTAGGTGGTGGTCCAGTCATCCGCCATCTGATTTTCAAGGGTAGGGTTAGCATAACAAGGATAAAGTTTAAGGAGTAATATATTTTCAAGGATTGACCATCCTAGGGCTCCTACGGTCATCGTTTACTACCGGTTCGCGTCCTACAACCAAGCATGGCTCTAATACCACCTGAAGCGCCCCGACCCGAAGATCAAGGCTAAACCATGTATTAATTACCGAATAAGGTCTCCGGCATAATACATGTTACATCAAGTGGAGTCCAGAGTCATACAGAGCTTTATTTAACACGTACATGAGGAGTAAAGTGACAACACAAAGCTACACAGAACAACCATAGGATAACAACTAGCATAGCGACATGCAGGACTAGCTCTTCATCCATCACGGCTCCACTCGATCAGCTTGGGTGCGGACACGATCTACTCGTAGCCTTCCGGCACAAAGTCTGGATCCTCTGGAGAAAAATTAACAGGGGTGAGTACAAAAGTACTCAGCAAGCTCCACCTCACCCTACGGGAGGGGAAATGACATGCACGACGCACATTGAGCACAATGCATTAGCAATGCAACTAATGGTATGCAACTCTTCCCAACACAACCCACAATAGGTAGCTCACTAGTTGTCAGGACCACACCGTAGCCTGCCCATACCGTGGGCATGGACCATTCGAATGGATTATACACTCTGCAGAGGTCGTACACTGTACCCACACGCTCGGCTGCCCGAACGGACAACCGACATAGCCGACACCCAGCCGTGGTCACGCCCTAGCCCGGCCGCACAAACCCTCGAGCCCTGACCCCAATGGTCTATACCCGTAAACCATCCCTGCGACCGTCAGGCTAACCAGTGGGATTAGGCTAAGTCCGGCCCATACCGGAACCTGTGGTCGTACTAAAGTAAGCTAGGTGAGATGTCAAAACAACTCGGTCCTTATGGTTCACCAAGGCAGCAACAATCCTTCAACATGTCAACTCGAGCCTACCACCACGGTAGCACTCACCCGCCAATCTACCACCACGGTAGCGCGGCTCTAGCATACCCAGCTGCCCTGGTCTCAGCCAGATCCCTTCGTATCCTATTCTCAGCTCTGGATATGCATGACTACTCAGATGCATGCATGAGCACACTCAATCACTCAAGTACTGGTATATGTAATCGATCCTAGACCCAGGCTACAGCTAAACGTCCTCACATGGATGCAACCGCTCACGTAGGGGTCGATGAAACTTACATTCGCTTGTGTACGCGGTGGCGGCGGCGGCTTCCTGCTCGTGGTACGGGTCTTCTGGCTCCTTGGCAGGCTCGTCCTCGGTCACTCTGTGATCTACGGGCGAAATCGGCACAACCGGCAAACAAACACAAGCAACCAATAAAATAAGCTCAAATGGAGACGAAAATAGGAGGAATAGATAGTATATGATTTGAGGAGAGTTTAGGAAAAAGAGTTACGTGAAAAGGAGTTGATATGAAGGAGACATTGAGTTTACAGTATTGATTGGTAGAATGATTTGAATTAAGTGCTCACGGCCTGGGGGTGTTTTGGGCCTTAATTAGTGGAGTTAATGGTTGGGGGAGCTGCCTGCCATCTCACCTTGGCGCGGAACAGCTCGAGGAAGAGGATCAATTGTTGGAGCTTCGTTTCATGAGTGAGCTGGGCTCGGGAGGAGTGGTTCAGCTAGCGGAGCGAAGCGGCTCGGTGTGCTTGGCTGGTGACGGGGCTCGTCACGGCCTTGCTCCTTTTATAGGCGAGGAGAGCAGCAGCGGTGTTGCGCAAGGACGGCGACGGCGTGGGCTGTGGCAGCTTGTCGTCAACGCGAACAGTGGCAGCGCTGAAGGCGCGAGCGCCGAGGCGGCAAAGCCGGCGAGGGCGTTGCAGTGGCGTGGGCGAGGTGGGGACGTGGGAGTGGGCGGCACGGCGTGATGCCAGCGGTAGTGCGCCGTCCCGTCGTGGGGCCGGCATGTCGCGCGTGCGCGAGCGAGAGCGAGCGGGTGAGGCGGTTCGGCGGAAAAAATCTCGGCCGGCACTGTGCGTGGCGACCCCAATTTTTAGCGAGGTGGGTGCTGCCATGATGGGTGTTTTCAAGGTCAATGATGTGGGTACTCTGTGGCTTCCAGGGAATGATGAAGTTATGGCAAAGGAGGTAGGCGCTGTCATGATTGTCTGGGAATTATGGCATGATACGGTGACTCGAGAGGCTTTTATGGAGACGAGATGATTTTTGTCGTAGGTGCAAGCATGCGTATGCTGGTTACTGGAGGGAACGAATGTACTAACGCAAGGCAAGAGTATAAAATAGTTTGCCTAGTAATTATGTAATACATCGTATAACGTTAGTATTATTTTACGTTACTAGTTTAATTGCAACATAAGTTTTATTGGAATTTGAGGTGGCCCTACTAAGTTGAGGATCTACACCAACTCACTTCAGAGTCGGTCAGCTTCTAGTTACTTAGTGTACCGGGTCCTTTTGACGGCAGAGCTGCCTTTTGCTTCCGGGAGGCAGAGCCTACCAACAGATGAAGCTAGCTTCCGTGTGGCAGAGCCAATCTTCGATGAAGCCCAGACCCTTTTGTGATCCTGGGTGGCAGAGCCAACCTTCGATGGATCACAACTTATACACTAAGTACTAAGCTTAACCGGAAGACTAGCACTTATAAAGACGCTTACCTTATTGGAGCAACAAAGGAACACACACCTAGCACACTCTACCCATGTTCACTTCTACCATGCCCTTGGATGTGTGTGGGATGGGGTGGAGTAGTATGGCATGGCAAGGGTGGCACCCTCCTTATATAGGCACCCATACCCTCTTGGATGAGTGACATATGTCACATTCTAGGAAGTTCCCTACAAATATCTAAGTTCCCTACAAATATCTAATTCTAGAAAATTCTAAATTTTACCATGACAAGAAAATATCCAAGCTTCTTGTCTTCTTATGATTCTTGTGGAACATTCTAGAACCTTGTCATGGTGAACAAAATTTTGCCATAGTTTATCCTTATTTTTATAGAACCTTCTAGAAGTTTGCATTATAAATTTCAACACTCCCCCTTAATTGTGATGAAAACTGGGATGTTACACAACATCACCATAGTGATTTTGTGTTTACCTTGGGTGTCAATTCATTAAATCAATGATTTGTCACATGTTGTGGATATTGACTTCAGAGGAGTCTGTTGAACTCGCTCTTGATGGCATCAATATCCCACATTGACAATGGACATTAATATTAATTTTATCCCATAAACTAATAAAAGAGTTTAATGACCCTTGATTGGGGTTGTTTATTATAGATCGTAGAAAATGTGTCTTACTGTTATTAATACACAATATCCATAAAAATTATTGATAAGAATATCTTATGGAAGGAAAATTTGATCTATATAAAGCATCAATAAGGGATAAAACAGGAGCTACGACATACAGGGTTTTTCAATCCTACACTTGAAGCTCTCTAGGAAATTGGTTGTTTTTACCGGATCTTATAAGATCGCATAATAAACAATCCTATTTTTCTCATCAGAGAACCTAAAATTCATAGACAACAAGATCATCGATTATAATTTGAATGACTTGATTTGAGATTTAGAATAATCTCATGGTCCATTGATATTATTTAATAATATCCATCGAAATATGTTGTAACACTTATTGTCAATGCATAACTATCGTGAGTATCATATTTGATACTTAACAATATTTATGGATTTCTATATATTAGACGAGAATTTTATTGAATTCTTGTGATATATAGATTGTATGGGAATTATCCCAATGGAGAATGATATATGCCTAGTGGACATTTGTACCACAAAAACTCTATACTTACGGAAGCAAAATATTCCTAGTTCTTATGACAAAAAAGGGAATAATTTTGGTCATCGCTGATCCTCACATTGATAGTTTGTTTAATTCTTCCACTATCATTCTTTCTAAGGATATGGCATATAAGAAATGAGATAAGGCTCATTTTTGTTGTTGTCGTTGTATTATGCATACAACCATTCTCGTACAATATGTTGCGTATAAAATTTTTCACATTGTTGATCTATTCAAGATTTGGAATGATCAACTTAGACATCCAAAGGGATGCGTGAAAAATTAATAGCAATTCTTTTGGTCATGATTTTCCCATAGTATGGATATAGTAAGTACCATAGGGAAACGGATTTTAAGACCCTCTTATCTTAAAATCAGATTGACTATCTTAGATTCCTTGATCATATTCAAAAAAATACGTATGGGTCTGTTACAAAGATTGTATGGACAATTCTGGCATTTTATGGTTGTAAAGATACAGCTGTTAGATGATCTAAAGTGTGAAAGATCCACACTTAGCCATATATTTAGTAGATAATGTCTTTGTTATGAGCATTATCCCGAACACTACTGAGCTTTTGTACCTGTTGGAATTTGGTCCATTTATGGCCCATTCAGGAGAGTTCCAAAGCAACATGTGACTGGTATTTATTGTCCCATACTGCTAGTACAAGCAAGTGGACACCTATTTAAATATTAGAGCACTTTCCATCCGTTGAATGGAACAGCCAAGAAATAGGGTGTGTAAGGCTTTGCTAAACACAAACCAACGCACGCGCGCGTGCGCATATCCGCGTCTTTCATGACTTGTGACTTGCGACGTGCGGTTGTGTGGCTATAATTCAGTCAATATTTTGCCACTTGTGTCTCTCACATTTTGAACCGTTGTGCATTGATTAGGCGCTAATTAATGGCCGGTTAATTCCTTAATACCCAGTAAATTGTCATGACCATCCTGAATGAGTTTTAATGTCTTTTATGGGCGTCATCAAAGTGATAATGGCTCCGTGAGGGCAGTCATGCCTATATTAGGGGACTGAAAATATTCAAGAAGCTCTCTCCAATTTTCCCTGCCATTTTCCACGTCTTGCTGTGTTGTGTCATCCAGCTGCTGGATCTCGCCGGCCCTTCCCTTGGCGTGCACTGAGGAGAAGGGTGAGCGGTATCTCCGAACCCTTGTCGTCGTGAAGCCTGCACGAGGGACGACAATAAGGTTTCTGGGCAGCGCAACTGCGCAACCGCTTGAGACCGATCGACTACGTTCTGCACTGCTACAATCTGCACTGCATCGTCTCTTCATGAGGACGGAGCGCTGCTTGGTAAGAGTAATCGAATTTAACATGAGTATGTTTTGCTTTGTTTTGCTCTGTCAGTTTTCAATCCTATTTGAGATAGCAGTAGCATCGCTATTTTTATTTTGCCTCAAATTGAAATCTGGTCTCTTTAAACTCATATTTCCAACAGTACCTACAATTACGATTGTTTGGTATAATAAAAAATTAGTTACATACCCAAAAGGATAAATTGGAATCTATAAGTATGACATTAAGTCATAGCAGGATCATTATTAGTAAATTGCTATTGCCAACTTCGTATTGGAGTCAGGTGGACTTACACACTCTTGACTTATGATTAATTGCATATCCCCCATATGCATATAGTACGTGGAAATACATGAAGATTTTCTATTTGCGTAAGACCACTCTCACCACCGCAACATACATTGATGGGTTAACACAGGAAACTAGGGATCAATCTGAGATTTCAAATCTCCGTCGATTGTTCAGTATCTAGATCTCTTAGAGAAGATCTATTTACAACCTGTATGCTGGATTTTAGTATAAATAAACTTTTCTAGGCATTAGGGGGAAATTAGAAGTACCATATATAATGCTCGGAAAATATTTGAATGCATGAAGCATTTCAAGCTCAGAATCACGTACTAAATTAACTGAACTTTGAGTTCAAAGAATTATTGATTTGCATAGTATTGCAAATAAACTAGCACATGCATTTACTAATCATTAATCTAATACAAGTATGTGCCAGAAAAAGTAGTGGTACTAAGTAAAACCACTCAACTCCCAATTGTAAATAAGAGGGGGAGAAGTATGACCATAAAGCAGGATTATTCATACTAGCAATAGAAGACTTTTCTTCTAAAGTAGTAAATGCAACTCAACCTTTGGTTGAAAGATAATTAGAGGACATTTTATGTCTTATGGATATTTATAATCCACAATCCAGCTTAGAGGTACACCAAAATACTGATGCTGGGATATCGAAAAGCCCTAACTCTCGTTTAAGAAAGTCACGATGAGTCATTCAGGGTTCATTTTTAAGTTTTGATATCCGGAGAATTATTTCATATAAAGACTACATGTATCGATACAAACTTCTCTGAATAAATTGTATACATTATTCAAAGTTATACAGTTAATAAGACCATGGCAGAGTGCTTTGTCACTCTTACTAGAACTTGTTGAGTAAAGTTATACATACAGAGATAGTCTTGCTCACCAGAAAAGAGGTGTTTGGTAGTCAAGCCAACACCTAGACATACTTTTACTGTGGGTACAAAAGTAATTTCATCCTAGAATGGATTGAGAACAATGAGGTTGTGAGATTAAAGCAAGACTAGTAGCACAAGGGGTTTACGCAAAACCCAGAGCATTGATTTTCAGTGCATGTAATTCTCCATAGTAAGTTATAAATTTTTGATACTACCTTTTGACTGGCAGTACAAAAGCATCTATCTTTGCAGTTGATAGTTGATAGATGTAGTGATTAGATATGATCACTTAACTTGGTATACTGTGAAACTTCCAGGAAGAAGTTTACATATCCAATACTTATTTATATATAAAATTGCAACATATACTGTGTATTTGTTATGTCAATATATAACTTAAGGCAGTTAAGTTGATTTTGGTACAATCAAGTTTATATGTATTTCTTATATTGAAGGATACAAGATTGATTACATGTGATATTCATTTCGGATTCCTTAGTTGAATTTTCTAGTATTATATGATTGTCAATAACCTTGGCATCATTAGAAATGAACACTTGCTAAGAACACGTTGTAATTTAAAGACGGAGTTTAGAGTGGAAGATAACAGTCTAAACCAAAAATTTATTTTGTGTTTAGGATCCAAGTATCTTCTCCCAGGTTTTTTTGTAGTAACGCTATCTATATCCACATCATATTGAGTCATTCAATATGAAAGGAAATCCTATGGTGGCTCTATCTCATGATAAAGAAATACATGAGGGAGATTGTTTTATGCCATAGTGATTGAATTAAGATAATGAGACATATAGTCCATTATCTCTTGTGCTATTTATGAGCTAATACATATACTGCAAAAGTTCCCGGCCGGATATTGTCTTTGCAATAATTTGCTATCTAATAGCAGCGCTATTCTACCTAAGGTTGGTAGATTGAAGTTAAGAATATCTTTGATATCTTAAAATAGCACATACGAACTTGGTATAATCCAGGATCCGATTACGTGAATATTATGATTCTGGTTATCTATAAGATCCCAAAAATTCCAGATCATTGAAATAAGCTTTACATGAATATGGAAATACCATTATATAATAGTCTTTAAGTAGACATTTAATGGTCAATTCCATTAGTCATTCTAATATTGTACTGTACAAGGCTACACATGAATGTGCATAACTTAGCAGAATGATATATCACATACTAAAATTATGTGGTTTTGATTATATTGAATTAAAGGTCATTATCTATAAAGGTAATGCAGCTTGTGTTGTTTAGATGGAGACAAGTTATACTTAATGCAATATTTTGCATTAAGATGGTTCTGTTTCATAGGTCATATGGGCATATGAACATTTGCAAATTAAGCACTTGTGATAATCTCGAAGAGATATTCACAAGGTCTACTATACTCCACATTTCATATGTGTAGAATACATTGGTATGAAAGGTTTGCAAGTTTCAGGGGGAAAGTCTCTCGTCTCTTTGATCAATAACTTGTTGAAAGCATAATACTGCACTCTTTTCTTTGTATGAGTTTTTTCCTCTGGGTTTCTCATATAAAGTTTTTAATGAGGCAATATCGACACAAGACTATGTCATATAATCCTTTTTTCCCGAAGAGATTTTTGGTGGATGATATTGGAACATACGATTCATTGTACTCTTTTTTTTATGTGAGTTTTTCCTGTTGAGGTTTCTCCAATAAAGTTTTTGATGAAGCAATGACAACATAAAGTTATATGCTATGTCATCTAGTTTTTCCCACTGGGGTTTTTGGAAGATGATATATGAAGCATATTGATCATAGGGTCAAAGTGTTATTAGACTAAGACTTTGGGTTTATCTCAATGCAAGGGTCTACTAACATTAGTAATTGTATATTATGGTGTTTCTCCTTATTTTTTCCACTGGGTTTTAAGGAGTTTTGCCTAGTATACCGGAATTACTTTGGTCTTTCCCACATGGTTTTTCAAAGATTCTCCTCATATTATTTCTGAATGGTTTTTGGGGAGATATATTGTATTGCATCTCCTAATTTTTCCTATAGGGTTTTCAGGGAGTTATTCGATTGATTACAAGACCACAAGAAGATCAAATTAATTACAAGACCACAAGGACAAATTGATCAAGATGGAGTGTTATGAAGGAATTAGGAATTAGTGATCAATTCTGTAATTAAATAATTAATTAGATTAATGACATTATTATGTTGTCACTAGGAAGTTACTATTTATGAGGGGGTCATCCCAAAGGGACATATCCCTTGGACTCTTGTCTCTTGGTCTTGTATATAAACACAATCAATCAATAATAGAGAGAACCATCTGTTCACTTTCATTTCACAATACTCCCGTCGCGACTCCTGCAAAAAGAGTGGCTGAAAAATACAAGAAAGATCTCTTTTTTTTTTCTACAAGGAATGCAGGACTTTAGTTGATAGACAGGCCGCCGCGATTAGCTAGGTCGCTAGCGTTGGGTTGGAACCTACGTGTCGCTGCGCCAAATCATGCCATCGTGCATCGCATTGGTTGGTTGATCAGTATCATCATGTGTCTGTTATCAATTTTTTCTTTGATCAGAGCGTGGTCTGTTTCGGAGCGCGCCTTGCATGCGGCCTCAGCGGCTGATTCCCTTGGATTGTAATCGCTACAAATAAAGAGAGATTGAGGAATGTTGAGTACTCTATTCTGCGTGTGATGAGTGAATTGTCAACTCTGCGGTGTGATCGTACGCTTGGTCTTTGGATTGCAGGTACATGGGCGTCGAGTGTCGACGGAGAGTTGCCGTGGATGAGCTTGGGTCGGGCGGCAGCTGTGGCGTCCACTTCTGGATCGAGGACGCAAGCGGCGACAGAAGGTGGGTTTCTTGGTTTGCGCCACAAAACCAAGCAGACGGACGGCGGTTGAAGACGCCAAGTCGTGGAGGCACGGGCGTCGGTCTCGGGACTGACGGAGGCGACAGGCGTCGACGGCGTCTAGGGCCTCGCTGCGAGCGAGGAGGTGACGGGCGTCGGGCGGCGTCTAGGGCCGTCAGAAGGCCGAGGCGGGAACGGCGTCTAGGGCCACGGCGTGGAGGCGGGAATCTTCCCACGCGAGGAGTTTTGGCAGTTTTCTCAAAACCGGCCACCTACCCGGGTTTCGCGGACCCCTCAAAAACCGCGAACCGGATTTTCATCGACGTGGCGGCATCGCGGAGAAGACTTTGAGTTGAAGAAAGAAACTCCGCCGCCGGATGAAATCTTGTACCCTTTTCCGGTTTTGCCCCTATGGGCGTTTTAGTTTGAATTTCAGAGTGGAGGTCATTTCTGGGATGTGACCGGTCTGACCGGTCTGTGAGACCGGTCTGACTGGTCTCCCCCGGGAGTCGATAAATATGTCTCACCTGCCCCCTTGGACAGGTGAGCCTCGAAGCCATGAGTCATTTCTGTTTTCTCCTTGCTCCTCCCTCTGTTCGAGGGTTAGGCCGAGGTCTCCATGGTACAAGTGGTCTAGATTATAGCTAGGTCCACAAATTTGAGAGGGTGGATGAATGGGTGGAGGTCTAGCTCTTGTATAGGTGAGGTCCTCTATAAATCACGATGAATTTGAATGAAATCGAGGTCCCCTTTGAGCAGCTCTTGTGTGTTCCCGTTCATCTCTTGTTCATGGCTTGATTTCCTCTCTTTTGGTGGTTTTTGAGATTGAAGCTTTCTCTTGGACGGTTTGGGGACTCCGTGATTTGTTTCTCGACCATCTAGCCTAGGGCTAAACTCTCAAGATTCACGAGTCCCTCAGATTAATGTTTTTCACGTTCTTGAGAAAACCCCAATCCTCTTTGATCTTTCCTCGAATTCTCTAGTTCCTCTAATTTTTTGGGAAAGATCTCTTGGGGATATGTTTACGGGATAGATGTGAAGGTATCCCTCGAGTTTCATCGAATTTAGACTTCATTTGATCGAGATTCACCATTTGAAGCTTTGATTGCGGGCTTTCTGGGAGCGACCAGTCTGACCGGTCGAAGAAACCGGTCTGACCGGTCTGGGATTTCTTTTTCCAGCCCGACCGGTCTGAGTAGGCGGTCTGACCGGTCTGTGTCTGCCAGGTCCGCTGTTTCTCTAGTTTTCTTCCGAGTTTTCGCTCGCTCGTTCTAGGGCTTGTTTGTGTTGGTTTAGCTCTTCCATAGCTATTCCAAACTTCACCTAGAACTCTTGAGGGCTTGTGGTGATTTTGGGATATAGGCCGACGGATCGATTTCGGAAGAAATTTTGATCGGCTCCCATTCACCCCCCTCTGGTCGCCGGTTTTGGTCCCTCAGAGATATGCATCAAAAAACATTGCGGAATGTTCTGCAGCACCAAATATTCACCATCGTGACCAACCAGGTAGCAGATAGCCCAAGAGAGGGCGCAAAGATCATTCAGGCGATGGATTATACATTTGCAGCCCACGCGATGCATAGCTCTTACGCTAAGAGCCAGCTTGCTAACTCATGTAGCAACGGAAGATTCTGGGCTCGGTTACAAAGGTGTGATGAAGACAGGGAGGAGCTATAGAAGGCATGTTGAACCATGGAGGTTTTATTCATGCAAACTTTTGCCAATCATGAATGGAGGTATAGTAATCGGATTAGCTCTTAATAAGTATCTTCATCAAACTGTTGGCTGGTTGTGAACTCTTTGTTTAGTCTTGTGTGAGTGGTCGTAGACGAAAAGGCTGCAAACTTTATATCGGCTGTAGCCGCTTTATGAGGTTAAAGCCGGGTACTTTTTCCCATTATCTAAAAAATATATTTGATACCCTAGAGGCTGAGAAAGACCTAACGCCATAAATAGCGGTCCACACAACGTGAGCAAACCGACATATGAAGATATAAGGTGTTTAATTATTTCATCTTTGTGACAAAAAAAGCAAACATTTTTTGCTCTCTTGCTAATTGCGTTTTGCTATTATATATCTTTCGCTAAAACTACTCCCCTCAGTAAACATTGCATAAAGATCCTAATTTTTAAAGTACATAGATAAACTACGGGCAACATGCTTTCGTGATATCCTGATCGTCTCCACCTCTGTTTTGCCCTTTCTCAAGTCTCAACTGCAGCCATTATTCACTGACTGACTCTTAACAGGCAAAACTGGTCTTGCATGACCATGGACAGGTACTACTAGACGCAGACATTAACTGACTTGAACTGGTATGGACCTGGTTACCTGGTGACCACTTGCAATTAATGGATGGATAGCAAGTGCTGCAGACAAGTTGATCCTGGCCACAGGACAGTGCACTGGCGGGAGGAATTTCAGCGCACTTGCCGTGCAAATAAATGGGTTGGCCTTGTAGTATAGATAGTGGCTTGCCTTTTTTTTCCATGGCGCGTCTACATAGAGAGGTTCACCCGAAATGTCTTACTCCTTCCATTCCAAATTATAAGTTTTTTTAAAAATTTTGGAGAGTCAAACTATCTCAAAATTTGACCAAAATTATAGAGAGAACCACAAAAATTTAGGATATCAAATAGATATACTATAAAAATATAGCTAATTAATAAATAAAGAATCTAACGATACTTAATTGGTATCATTAATATTATTATCTTGTTATATAATTTTGGTCAAACTTGAAAAACTTTGACTTTTCAAAATTCTTGTAATGACTTATAATTTGAAACGGAGAGCAGTAGAAATGTCGCCCAAGTTGACACCGATAGTGCCTACTACTGTTGCATGGTCAGGCTCGTGCCGTGGTATGGACGTTGTCTCTTGGCTGGGCTGCATTAGTTCCTAATCGAAGATGCGACCAAGGGGTGGTTGCCCTATCGTTTTCTGGCCGGCTGTTCCAGGCTTAGATATTAATTAGGTTATTATGTATTGTCAATATTTTCATTGGGTCGCTAATGGTAAACATAGAAAACTTAGTTAATTTATTTGAGTACAAATTTCGGCCAGCGTAATCTATTATCTTATTATTTGGCCAACAAACGGAGCTGTCACGTTCGCTCTAAAGGTCTAGAAATTTCCACGTTAATCGGAGAAAAATAGAAAAATAAAAATTACCCACAACTGCCATTATAATAAAAATTAGCCTAAAATACCCTCGTGCCTAACTAAAAATCACCCACCAATGCCATTATGAAAACTTAAATATAAAATACCATTTAGCTATTGTTGTCGATCGAAACCCACCGACGAGCAACGACGGGCAACACGAAGAGCCGGGAGGTTGCTAGGGCGCTAGAGGCACTGCTCCCTCGTCGACGGCCCGCAATTTCCGTCACGCGCCCGGAGGAGGTGTGAAAACCGGGCGTGCCACCTGACCTATACCCGATCAGGAGGGTGCAGACGTGCTCCGAACAGTTTCCTGCATACAAAGACATGTGTAAACATAAGTCCGAGCCGTGGTCGGCTCCCCGGGACGACTCTTGCATCGGCTTTGAAGAGCCGATCGAGTCCTGGTGTCAGACGGGATCTGATTGTATCCGGATATGATAAATAGAGCAAATCACTATAAAACTGCTTCAATCAAATCTAATTGATCTTAATCCACGATGGTAACAGCTTCACTGCTAGATCGGAACATCCTACACGTGACTGGGCCTAGCGAACGTAACAAACAACTAAACCACAACCTAAAACAGAGGCCTAAGAACTAGCAAGAGCCGATTCCCGGAACAATCCCTATCAAGGCTAAGATAAAGCATCTACTACGCCACCGGATCATCCAATCCGTTTGCAAGGCCTAACCTAGCAGATATTATGCCAACTCTTAAGATAAGAGCAAACCATAACGGATCAAATCTACTAAACATGGAAGAAGCAGGGTGTTGTCCCTGTGCGACTAATTCTATGCGATAAGAACTAGCATGAGATTGGAACGTGATTGCACAGAGACAACATGATATTCGTAGATGATAAGCAACGAAAGCATGATGAATCTACTAAAAGACATGCTACGAACATCAGAATAACTAGCACTACTCGCCATAAAAAATGCTTCAGTACGAGTAATACCAAGGTAAAAGCAAGAACAATACTGCCCTGATCGCAAGAAGCGATCAGGGCAACATGGCACTTACTTGGATGAAACCCTAGGATTAGGGGTGGCGATGCGCCGAGAGTTGTTGTTTGCGAGTCGTGATGACGCTCTTCTTCATGAATAACAAAGGGTACATATTTATAGTCCGGAGACTTGGGAAACAATCTAAACTAATCTTGTCCCGATTGGACTCTATCTCTAATCTTAAACTGAATCTAAGGATACACGGCCAATGTGGCCCATATGCTCACGCAGGAGCCGATTTACAAGCCTTCCTCATCTTTTGCTTTAAGCCCATCTTGATTTTGGCCCATAAATTAACCCTGTTAATTTATGGCGATAACACATGCCCCTGGTTTTGGCAATGATAGTTCCAAAACTAATCCGTCGCTTCATCTTCCCGTTAATGCTCATTGACCACTCTGCAACCACCAAGGAAGACGCAACGTCTCTGCAACTGGCTCCTCGTAGAACGTGAAAACTGCCGATCCGACTTCCATCTTCTCACTATTCAATCTCAACCGAATCGGCTCTTCTCCACAGAAAACTCCATCTTCTTCCTAGAGCCAGTAGCACAAGAAATCCAATCCTTCACCAGCCATGGCCATCTCCTCTTCCTCCGGCTCCAACTCTTTTGGAGACTCCTCTTCCTCTTCCTCTTCCTCCCTCTCTGCCTCCTCCATCGACTCTATCCCAGAGAGCCGAGAGCCGACCCCCGAGTGGGACCTGACAGCAGCCTATGAGGCGCTGGCTCCTCTGCACTGGGATGCAGAGGAGTTCGATTTCGGGGTCGCCTCCGAGGAGGACGAGCCCATGACTGATGGAGAGGAAGACCTCCAGTTCCTCTTCCAAGAGGAACTGGAGAGCAGTGAAGATGACGCCTTCTCCTGGGAAGGAGCCGACTCCTCCGAAGAGATCGGCTCTTCTTCCAGCGACGATACGGCGGCAGGGGGAAACCCCCTTCAGTTCCTCAAAGCCCCCATGGAGGGAAGCGAAGAGGGAAGCAGCAGTAGCGGCGGGCGAAGCAGCAGCAGCACCGAGGACGATGGCAGCAGCAGCGGCGACGACGACAATGATGACAACGACGATGGTGGAGACGCACCGTCGCGAAGCCCGAAGCGCTGTAGGTGTTCAGACACCTACGACTGGTAGATGTAGGTAGCATCGTAGGAATAGGACCTCAAAGCCGAAGGATTGATTCCTTTGTAAAATCGGCTTTCCTTGTAATGAACTTTCCTTTAATAAATCGAATTTCTTCAATTTTGTGTGTCTTCGTTTACTTTCCAAAAAAGCCGATGGCAACGCATCATGCTTCCATAAATATCCAAGAGCCGACGAAATTCAAACTAGAAACAACCCACAGAAGAATAATACTTCCATTCTGAACCGAACTCGACGAACCCTCAAATTCGAGTGCAATTCGGAAACCAAGCTCTACAAATCCGAGCAAGAATTCTTCAAGCAGCCAGAATTCGAACCAGAATCTCCAGCAATCAAACCCTAAGTCAATAGATCTGTACCATGGCAGATTCTGCAACTCGGACGACAAGCTCTGCAATCGATGATACGGCAATCTGCAGCCTGAAGGTAATATTCGGCCCAAACCTTTTAATTTTCTTCAGCTTACTAAGTTTCTGAAACTGAAACTCTGAAACATGACACCATACGCATACTTCTGAACTTCAGGTGTCAGACATCCTCTTGCCGCATCCTTCTAATCCAAAATCTTTCTGTCTTGGCCCACAAACCCATGAAAACCCCATAGATTTGATCTCTTGTGAGGCAAATAGGATTCCTTTCGTGAGTCAAAACATCGATTTGAACCTCTGGGCCGACTGCTTAAGAGCCTGGCCTAATCCACCTGAGAGCTGGACTACATGGTACAACAGAGTAGCAAAAGCTCACATGCCCTTATGGCAGGATTTGAACATAGCCGATGCACTTAGCCTATCACTGTCACCCCTTGACAAAGATGAAAATCTTCTGAAAACCATCGGCTATTTCTGGTCTGATGCTCTGAATTGTTTCCTCTTTGGTCATGGACCCATGACTCCTACTCTGCTAGATGTTATCATGATCACTGGACTAGACATTAGCTCCCCAAATCCTGCTGCTCACAAAATGGCAGAAGTCCCCTTCAAACTTTCTTCCAAGGTTAACTGCACAAACTGGGGTTCTTACATGAGTCAGCACATGAAAACAAAAGGTCCAGTGACTGAGAAGGAACACACAGCCTTCTTAAATCTTTGGCTAGAACACTTCATCTTCTGTGGTCCTTCTTTAGCTCCAACTAAGAACTATCTCCCCTTGGCCTATCACCTGGCCCATGGTAATCACACCGGCCTAGGCAAACTTTTTCTTGGAGAAACATATAGATATCTCCATCTGATGACATCTAACTTGCTCAACCACAAGAAACTGAGAACTGGAGGCCCTTGGTGGTTTATCCAATTGTGGGCACAACTGTACTTCCAGCACCATATTCCCAACTTCCAAATCCTAACCAAGAACTCCTTTCCTGATGAAAATGGCAAACCAATCAGATGTACTAGTTATGGCCAAGCTTTATTCAGTCTCCCTGGCAGTAAACTGAATTCAGCAGATGCAGCAAACTGGTTCAGAGTCTTCTACAAAGGACTAGATAATCCTCTCTACCTTCCGTTCACTGAATCTGAATCCTTTGAGAACCCAACTGCCTTCAGACTAGATAGCTTTACCGATGACGACAGCACTCGGCATCTGTATTCTTTAATGATTCGACCTGGTTTCCTCCCCGTTGGCATCAGCACTTCTAACAGAATTATCAAGCCAGGCTATGAATCTTACCAGCCAGTCATAGCAGCTCGGCAATTTGGCATAGGATAGGTCCCTCCCCACTTCCATATTTACCACTTGGTGGAGAGCAGAGCCGATCTGCCTGATGGTCTCACCAGCTCGAGATGCTACAGCATGTTTGACAATCTCCACATTTCAATACCAACCGATTTGTCTTTCACCTCCTCATCAATCGGCTTTGATACTTGGTGGAACATGTGGAAAACACATGTCTTCAGAAAAGCTCTAGGTCCTCGACTGCAGCAAATCGATCCTGAATATGTAATCCCCGAGGAAGAGGTACTGATTTTATGCATCCATCTTTTTTTATAAATCCTCTACTCCTTTCTCTTGGCTTAATCTGCTCATCCTGTCAGCAGTAACAAGATGGTCCAGAACCCACGACCAGTACTGGGGAACCATTTCACTTTCTTCCAACTGCTCCTGATGTACTTTTCTGTAAAGGATCACCACCAATGAAGAAAGTGATAATGTCTGTTCAGCCAGACTTACTTCAGTCGGCTTCCAAGCGAAGACAAGCCTCTGTAGTAGTTGCCCCCCGAGTCTTGACCAAGAAAAGGAAGATGATCACAAGGCGAGTAATCAAGAAACCAGCACCAGCATCTCCGAGTCCATCAGAGTCCAACACCAACCAGGTAACTCATATTTCAAAACCTTTTTCTTTATTTTAGACATATATGCTCTGGTTGACTATAATTCCATCTCCAGGATGCAGCTGAAGAAACCTCCAACGTAGAAGGCCTGAATCAACATGAGACGGCTGCAACTCCCGATGCACTGATGGATACAAGCGAAGAACAAACTGATACAGTCGAGGCTCTTGACGCTAACACGAGCTCTAATAGGACGATTACTCCCGAACCGACCAACACTTCTTCTTCAGAACAGGTAACATCATAAAACCAATTCTGAATCAGCCGATAACTTCATAAATGTATATTGTTCTAACTCCAGAGATGTCCATAGAGCTTTGACATTTCAGGTTTACTCTCCTTCGACCCGGAATCAATGGGTCTGATTGTCCCTGGAACAGAAGCATTACCTCCGCAGCAATCGGCTAACTTGTCACATCAGCTTCGACTCATAAGGGATTTTCTATCTGCTCCAATCACCGCTCTGGTTGATGATTCCAGCAACATAAAGAACATCTTTGAACAAATAGAACCCCAACTCCCGGAGCCATTGCAAATCAAGCTCTGTTCAGCCAGCAACCTCCCATTCTTTCGGATAGAAGTCAGTAAAGCACAACAAAGGATGGAAGCACGTCGCTCTCAAGCTTCTCTGAAAGCTGACATCACCCAAAAATGCAAGGCTCTCAACCAGAAGAAAGCAACTCTAGATATCAAAGCTGACGTGTCTGCCAACACGAACCGACTCAACCTCCTGAAGAAAGAACTGGCGGAACTCGAAGAAAAGGTCCGCACCACCAAAGAGCTCATCCAAACCGAGGAAATCTCCATTGCAAACTCCAAACAAGAAACCCAGAAAATAGCCAAGCAGATACAAGCAGAGTTTGCAGAAATCAGCACCTTGAGTCGGCAGATAGTCACAGGCGATGACAAGGATGACGAAGCAATTATAGCACGAGCAGATGCCGTCCGTACTGAAGCCATCCATGCCATAGAAGAATTCCTGAACCAGTAGATAGGCTCAAGATAGAATTAGTACCGCCTGTTAACTTGAGATTTGTAACTGTCCTTTAAAAACATCTTAAGTCGATGGTCACACATCGGCTGTTCACTTTTCATATATTTCACTAGCCAACTCAAAGTGTTGGCCTGTCATGATGATTTTTTTTACTGGCCAACTCAACGTGTTGGCCTTTCATGACTCTCCTTTTTTTTTGCGCGGCCAACTCAACGTGTTGGCCTATTATACTGCAGCCAGATGGATCTCATCGGCTTTTCATTACTCGCCTTCCCACATGCTCGGGAAATACTTCTTGAGATGCTGGCCATTGACAGCAACAGGAAACTTGACGCCGTCCAATTCTTCGAGCATGTATGCATTCCCAGGCAAAACCTGATCAACCTTATATGGCCCATGCCAAGTCGGAGACCATTTACCAAACTTTTTGTCTTTACTTCCCAATGGCAATACCGCCTCCCAAACCAAATCTCCAACTCGGAAATCTTTAGGCTTAACCTTCTTGTTGTATGCACGGGCAAATTTAGCTTTGTTCTCTTTGATTTTTTCCAGCGACCAAACCCTTAGCTCTGTCAGTCCTCCACATTATCGTTCATCAAGGCTGCATACTGTTCAGCAGATAGATCATTCTGAAACTCAACATGCCTTGATCCAGCCGTGATTTCCCATGGTAGCACAGCATCCTGGCCGTAGACTAGATGGTACGACGACGTCTTGGTGGACCCATGACACAAAATACGATATGCCCACAAAGCTTCTGATAACACCTCATGCCAGCGCCTAGGGTATTCATCAATCTTTCTCTTTATGAGCTTGACAAGGCTCTGATTGGATGCTTCAGCTTGTCCATTAGCTTGGGCATAATACGGAGATGATCTGATCAGCTTAATCCCCATGTCATCGGCAAACTTTCTGAACTCCTCTGATATAAAGACCAATCCTCCATCGGTCGTAATGGTCTGAGGGATCCCAAATCTATGAATGATGTGTTCTTTGACAAAGCTGATCACATCTCTCGATGCTACTGACCTCATGGGCACTGCCTCTACCCACTTTGTGAAATAATCCGTGGCAGCTAAGACCCATTGGTGACCCTTGCTAGACAACGGGTTGATCTGTCCAATCATGTCCATGCCCCATCCTCTGAATGGCCAGGGTTTGATGATAGGATTCATCACTGATGCTGGCACTATCTGAATTTTGCCAAACCTCTGACATGCTTGACATCCCTTGTAATATTTGAAACAATCTTCAAGCATAGTGGGCCAGTAATAACCCGATCGCCTAATCAGCCATTTCATCTTATGAGCCGACTGATGAGTACCGCAGGCTCCTTCATGTACCTCATGCAAGAGCCGATTTGACTCTGAAGGTCCCAGGCATTTAAGTAATAGTCATTCCAAGGTCCTGTAGAACATATCGTCCCCTATCAGAACATACTTCATGGCCTTGAGTTTTATCCTTCTGGGTGCCCCCCGAGCCGAATCCTTCAAGTAATTGAAGATATCGGCTCTCCAGTCTTCGGGTTCTAGAAACTGGACCTCTACCTCGACTCCATCGGCTGTCTCCTTGTAGCCAGAAGCCATCTGTGCCAAATCATTGGCTTCATTGTTCAGAGTCCTGCGTATCCAGTGGAAATTGATGTACCCGAATCGTGACATCAACTCACGGCACTGCATCCATATCGGGAAAAGAGCCTCGCTCTCACACCTATATTCCTCCGTGAGCTGAGAAATCACCAGCTTCGAATCTCCAAAAATTTCCACTGCTTCTGCACCGGCTTCGAGAAGCAACTCCATCCCTTTGCGAACGGCTTCATATTCCACCAGATTATTGGTGCACGGTGCAGTCATTCTGATGGAGAAGGAATAAGTCGCCCCTCGAGGCGACACCAACAGAATTCCCACACCGCATCCATCATCACAAGCCGATCCGTCAACGAACATAGCCCAAGCACGAATAAATAACGCAGCAATATCAATGCTGATCCTATCCGCAACAAGATCTGTCAGTGCTTGTCCCTTGACTGCTTTCGCAGGCTGGTATCAGATATCGAACTCTGACAATGCAAACATCCATTTTCCGAGCCGGCCTTTAAGGACAGGGGCCGACAGCATATGTTTTATGACATCTGATTTGCATATGACAATTGTTTCCGCCGAGAGCAAAATATGGCGAAGCTTTGTACATGTAAAGTATAAGCAAAGACAAAGCTTTTCGATTTCAGGATACCTGATCTCGGCATCTAACATGCGTCTGCTGAGGTAAAAAACCACCCTTTCTTGGCCGTCATGCTTCTGGACTAGCACCGAAGCAATAGAAGTGTCACCGACAGATAGGTACACATAGAACGGCCTATCTTGCTGAGGAGGAACCAAGACTGGAGGCTTTGACAAATATTCTTTGATTTCATCGAAAGCTTGCTGCTGTTCTGCCCCCCAGCGGAACTCATCGTCGGATTTGATCTTTACTAAACCCATAAACGGCTCAATGCGTCCGGACAGATTAGAAATAAATCGCCTGACAAAGTTAATTTTACCGATGAGTTTCTGTAACTCCTTCTTTGTAGTAGGCGGCTTCATCATTTTCACGGCTTCTTGACTTTTTAGGCCGATCTCGATTCCCCTTTCATGCACTAGGAATCCCAGAAATTGACCGGCCGATACCCCGAAGGCACACTTCTTTGGGTTCATTTTGAGCCCAAACCTTCGAGTCCGCTCCATAACTTGACGCAGATCTTCTAAATGCCCCGCAACTGACTTGGACTTGACCACAACGTCATCAATATAAATCTCTACCAGCTTGCCGATGAGATCATGGAAAATGTAATTCATAGCACATTGGTACGTTGCTCCGGCATTTTTCAGTCCGAAGGTCATAACCAAGTACTCAAATAAGCCAACTGCACCTGGTACTTTGAACGCAGTTTTGTTCACGTCCTCTGGGGCCATGAAGATCTGGTTGTAGCTGGCGTTGCCATCCATAAAACTCATCATTTTGTGGCCAGCAGCGGCGTTGATCAACGTCTCTGCAACAGGCATTGGGTATTCATCCTTTGGAGTTGCTCTGTTGAGATCTCTAAAATCGACGCAGACACGCCATCGGCCATCTTTCTTTTGTACTGGCACCACACTGGAGATCCATTCTGCATACCGGCACGGCCTGATGAACCCAGCATCCAGCATCTTTTCCACCTCTTTCTTAACTTCTTCTAGGACTTCGGCCTTCATCTGACGTGCTCGTTGCTGGAACGGCCGAAACCCTGTCTTGAGCGGGAGCCGATGCTCGACTATGCTTCTATCCAATCCAAGCATCTCCGTGTAGTTCCATGCAAAGCAATCCCGGTATTCTTTTAGCAGTGTGATCATCTCCTCTCGCAAAGCCGGATCCAACTTACTGCTGATAAATGTCGGCCGTGGCTTATCCCTAGGACCGATGTCAACCTCTTCCAAATCATCAGCTGATGTGAATCCGTATCCGAGTTTGCCGTCATCTAAAAAATCGACCGCGAATGCGAGCGAGTCTTCTCTATCCACAATGTCAGCAGCAAACACAGGGAGATGACAAGAAAAATTATTTGGCCAACCGCACAGGCTGGCCACTTCTATACTTCTATCATTTCTCAGAGCCAAATAGTCAATAGATAGCCAACTGCTAGAGGAGGCCATCATATGTACATGATGTAACAATTCCGACCAAAAACAGAATTTTTCTATTTTTCGGGGCCGATCGCCGGGATCGGCCTCTCTATTTTCCTTACACCCCGTAGCTAGCCAAGGTGCATCTATTCTGTGAGGCCAGTGGATAAGACCAGCCTCAGTCCGTTTTTTGTCGCCTCAATCCGATCACAGTCTTCCAGGGCGATCCCGGAAATCGGCTCTTGTCCTTCCGCGTCCCAAGCGTTCATATCTGCGACCGAGACCTCGCAAGAATCATCTGCAGGGACCACCTCCACTTCATCGCCATCCCATTGGACGAGGTACTGGTGCATTGTGGAAGGGATACAACAGTTGGCATGAATCCAGTCTCTTCCAAGCAGCACCGTGTACGTGCTCTTGCTGTTAACGATGAAGAACGATGTCGGTACAGTCTTGCGGCCCACTGTCAGTTCCACATTATGAACTCCCATCGCCTTTGATGGCTGTCCATTAAAGTCATTGAGCATCACATTGGTCTTGATCAAATCGGCAGAAGAATGACCCAATCGGCGCAGCACAGAATATGGCATCAGGTTAACTGCAGCACCAGTGTCGACCAACATCCTGTTCACAGGTTTGCTGTCAATGAAGCCCTTGAGATATAACCCCTTCAAGTGTTTGTAGCTCTTCTCCTTGGGCTTCTCGAAAACGATTGGCCGTGGGCCGAGATCCAGCTGCGCGACGGCCAATTCCTCCGGTTGGGGTGCTCGAAACTCCGACGGGAGCACGAACACCATGTTCACGTCAGCCGATGGCTTCTCATCGGCTTTTGTCTGCTTGGGGCGCCACTCCATCCTCAGGGGGCGCCTCTCTTCCCTCTGTGGTTGCCTAACTTGCTCCGCGAGATCCGGACGTGCTTTCCTCAGCACGTCAAGATACTTTGCTTCTACGTCTTCGAGGTTGCGTAAGCGCTGTACTCTGCGCTTCTGCGACCGATTGTGCCCGTCAGGACACCACCGTGGGCGATGGTACCTGTCTTCTTCCTCTAGCTCTGAATCACCTCCGGATGGGCGCCCCACATGGTCGTCCTGACGTGTCCTGGGCCCCAAACGCCGGAACACCGATGTCTTGTCCTGTTGGTGCCCTCGAGGCCTGCACTCCAAGCAATCATCTATAGTAGGTAATCGGCTCATGCCGGAATTCCAACAGTACCTGAAGAACGGGCAATGCCAGTGGTCGCGTGTAGCCTGGCGCCTTCCCAACGTCCTTCCCGTGCGGTGCTTGTACTCGTCTTCTTCCGATTCGCGTTGGCGGCGCAGGTTGTACTGGTACTGATATTTTTCCAGGAGCCGATTAGAAGCTGGAAGCTGATTGCGGATGTGACGTACTTGCTCTTTAGTCACATGCTGCTGTTCCAACTCGTGTTCATTCTGCGGCCGCTTGCCAGAAGCGGCCTCTCTCCTTTGCTTGTCATGGTGGCGCATAGGTCCCACCATGTTGATGTGGAATGCCAAGTCCTGGCCCTTGGACCTGAATTCTGACAGTTCCACCACGTTTGCTTGTGGGAAGGGCTTCGTGTCCACCTTCATAGTGTGCTGAGCCAGGATTAATCGGCCTTGCTCGATAGCCGATTGGATCTGGGAACGCAGCTGCTTGCATTCACCAGTGGCATGAGTAAACGAGTGGTGCCACTTGCAGTATAGCCTTCCCTGCAACTCTTGTGCCGTTGGCAGCTTGTGATTTTCTGGGAGCTTCAGCTGTTTTTCTTTGAGGATCAGGTCGAATATCTGCCCTTCACAAGCCCCTGCTGCTTGATCCACTTGCATGGGACAGGATTTGCCCCCCGGGTCCACTCTGCCACGGCTACTTCTTGCTCCTCGCCAGAGTCGTCAGATTCATCCGCCTGGGCCATGTTACATGGCGCTTGAACTTGTCCTGGTATAGCTCAGGATGGTAATGTTCGTACGCTGTAAGCTTCTGCACCAGGTGAGCCAGAGATGTGAACTCCAACTGGAAAGCCGCATCCTTGATCGGCTTAGCAAGTCCCAGGACAGCCAGATTGACTGCCTCTTTCTCTGTGATGCGTGACGAGTAGCATCGGTTCTTGACCTCCCTGAAGCGCTGTATGTACTCTGACACGGTCTCTCCTCGCTTCTGCCTGACTTGGGCGAGGTCGGCAATTCCGGCTTCTGCAGCTTCCGAGTGGTACTGGGTATGGAATTGATCTTCAAGCTGCCTCCAAGTCCGAATCGAGTCTGGAGCTAGCGACGCGTACCATCCAAAGGCTGGACATGTAAGGGATTGGCCGAAGAACCGGACCCTCAATGGATCCGACACTGAGATCATCCCAAGCTGCGTTAAGTATCGGCTCACATGCTCGATGGAGCTGGCTCCCTCTGACCCGTTGAACTTGGTGAACTCAGGAAGCCGATACTTGGGTGGCAGTGGGATCAAGTCATAGTCGCTTGGATACGGCTTGGAATAGCCGATCGCTTTCCTCTTGGGCAGTATGCCGAACTGGTCTCTGAGTATTGCACTGACCTGCTCCACACTAAGAACTCCTAGGGCCGATGGCTCAGCACTCGGCCCAGTAGCGTACTTTGCCAACCACGCTTGTTTTTCTGCGTCTGCTCCAAGAGCTCCTGGGTTCACCATCTGCACCGAGCGTGCTGGACTGACGCTGTCTGGGATGTAGGCGCACGTGTAGCCGTGCGGAATATCCTTGGGTGGCTCGGTGAGGAATTGGCCTTCTCCAGGATCACCGCCGATCTTGTGGACAACGTAGATCGGCGAGCTCTGTGGTCTGGGAGCTGCAAATGAGAATGGCAGTTGCGGCCTAGAATGCAGTGCAGCTTCCTCTGTGTGACTCCCCAGGGTTGGCCCCGATGGAGACTACTGGTTCTTGATTATCTCCTGGATGACGCGATGCGCCATGCGCCATGCGCTCGAGTTCGTTCATCAAGCTCTGAGAGTGCCGATGGAGCGCATGGGCCACCATGTAGTTCATCTCCTGACGCAGAGCTCTGGTGCGTTCTTCAGATGGTACAGACAAGTCTACATTGTCCAGAGCGCCTTCTGGTGAGAACCCCTTCCACCTAATGCCATGGTTGCGGGTCCTCTCGAAAGAGCCGATGAGATCGGCTTCCAGCTGAGCTTTGATCTCATCATATTTCTTCTTGTGTTCAGGAGAGAGCTCTTCATACGTGACGGGCTTGGGAGCGGGTTCTTGATCTTGAGCTCCGGTCATCATTGCGGTGGATGTTGTTGCCGAGAGTCCCACCGGGCGTGCCAGAATGTGTTGTCGACCGAAACCCACCGGCGAGCAACGACGGGCAACACGAAGAGCCGGGAGGATGCTAGGGCGCTAGAGGCACTGCTCCCTCGTCGACGGCCCGCAATTTCCGTCACGCACCCGGAGGAGGTGTGAAAACCGAGCGTGCCACCTGACCTATACCCGATCAGGAGGGTGCAGACGTGCTCCAAACAGTTTCCTGCACACAAAGACAAGTGTAAACATAAGTCCGAGCCGTGGTTGGCTCCCCGGGACGACTCTTGCATCGGCTTTGAAGAGCCGATCGAGTCCCGGTGTCAGACGGGATCTGATTGTATCTGGATATGATAAATAGAGCAAATCACTATAAAACTGCTTCAATCAAATCTAATTGATCTTAATCCACGATGGTAACAGCTTCACTGCTAGATCGGAACATCCTACACGTGACTGGGCCTAGCGAACGTAACAAAAAACTAAACCACAACTTAAAAGAGAGGCCTAAGAACTAGCAAGAGCCGATTCCCGGAACAATCCCTATCAAGGCTAAGATAAAGCATCTACTACGCCACCGGATCATCCAATCCGTTTGCAAGGCCTAACCTAGCAGATATTATGCCAACTCTTAAGATAAGAGCAAACCATAACGGATCGAATCTACTAAACATGGAAGAAGCAGGGTGTTGTCCCTGTGCGACTAATTCTATGCGATAAGAACTAGCATGAGATTGGAACGTGATCGCACAGAGACAACATGATATTCGTAGATGATAAGCAACGAAAGCATGATGAATCTACTAAAAGACATGCTACGAACATCAGGATAACTAGCACTACTCGCCATAAAAAATGCTTCAGTACGAGTAATACCAAGGTAAAAGCAAGAACAATACTGCCCTGATCGCAAGAAGCGATCAGGGCAACATGGCACTTATTTGGATGAAACCCTAGGATTAGGGGTGGCGATGCGCCGAGAGTTGTTGTTTGCGAGTCGTGATGACGCTCTTCTTCATGAATAACAAAGGGTACATATTTATAGTCCGGAGACTTGGGAAACAATCTAAACTAATCTTGTCCCGATTGGACTCTATCTCTAATCTTAAACTGAATCTAAGGATACAGGGCCAATGTGGCCCATATGCTCACGCAGGAGCCGATTTACAAGCCTTCCTCATCTTTTGCTTTAAGCCCATCTTGATTTCGGCCCATAAATTAACCCTGTTAATTTATGGCGATAACAGCTATGTATCAGTTACAAACATATACTGTTAATAAAAACTAAAGCTAACAACAATCAATTAAAATAAAATGAAAATAAAAATAATTATATGCATAATATTACCAAAGCTCAACAAATCAAATTGTTATTATAGGTAGATCATATTTGAATTGTTTTAACTAATAATAAGACATAATTTACGATAATGAACAGGTTAGTGTATGGTAAAAATAGTATAATTAATCTTTATGTAAGGATACAACGACATGCCAATTTTTGAATTTTCAATACTAGCCGCGCAAATGCGCGGGCTATACGCCTAGTTCTAAGAAATTGTCTAACTCACGCCTGTCGGTGGTCGCTGTATGCTCACTGCCGCCTGTCAACTGTTCGTTCTAGTGCGCCTGTCAACTGTTCGTCCTAGTGGGTGATATGAAGTTTTGAGCAAATTGACAGTTTCAATTATTGGTACTTTTAGGTCACCTGCAACTTGCATTAAAAATATATGATCATACTCTCTCCATCCTAAAATACAAGTAGTCATTCTAAAAATTTAAAATAGATTAATAAAAAAGTAAAATAATAATATTTGCCCTTATTTATTATCTATATCCGATAGTAGTTGATTCTTACATGCACATACACTTTTAAAATAGAGTAAAGTGAATTGTTTTCTAAATAGAGTAAGGATGAAAGCCCAAACCCAAAACCACCTCCACACACACATCCGCCACCCGGGGTGTGATACAAATGGATCATCATAGACCTGTTCGCACTCCGGAAAGGAAAAATCTAACGAATGATCAGTCGCGCTGACTACTTATTGCGCGACCCGCGCAATGTCGTGCTGACCCAGCAAATTAATTGGCCACGGGCTGATGTGCATGCAGCCCACGCGTGACATGCCTCCCACCTCCCCTGCCACGGGCTGATGTGCATGCAGCCCACGCGTGACATGCCTCCCACCTCCCCTGGCTCGCCTTCCTCCCTCCCTTGCATGCTTCTTTTTTTTAATATTGCTTGTCCAATAAATGTTCTATCTCCTTCATATTATCTCCATTTTGAGAATCGATTACACCATTGTGTTCTACATGGCGAGATGAACAAAACTAGACCACACTTGCATATATTTTGACGATATTTTGCATTACTACCAACTTATGTGATTACATCCTCTCTTTCTCGTAGCAACTTATGTGTATATTGGTTTCCTGTGGCGATAACTTATGCGCATAGAAATTTTTGTTTTGTGTCAATTTATGTTTATGAGTGTTTGATAGATTTTGTTGTAGTAACTAATATCTTATATGTGTAGCAACTTATGTGTATAACAGATTCTATTTTATATGTGTGCAACTTGTATATAAATTTATGTGTATGACAACTTAGTCATTCTTTACTACTTACGTGTGTGACATCTTGTGCTTGTGACAATTTATGCGTATAACATATTCTATTTTTGTGACAACTTATGTTTATAACAAATTATTATTTTGTGGTAATTTTGTTTCTAGGACAACTTATAAATATATTTTTGTGAAAACATTCATCTTATATGTGTGTCAACTTATATTTTACATATGTGACAACTCATATGTATAATAGATTCTGTTTTTATGGCAATTTTTTGTTATACATATGTGAAAATTTTTATTTTAGAAATATATTTTATATGACTTATGAGTATGGAAACAGACTTATTTTTCTGGCAACTTTTATCTTATATGTGTAGCAATATATGTGTATAAAAGCTTTCGTTTTATGGCACCTTATATAAATAATAAACAGCAACTTACTACCATCGCAAAATCTCTTCAAAATATATGCAAGTGGGATCTATTTTTGTTCGTCTCGTTATGTAGAACACAACGAGACAATCGGTATTCAAAACGGAGATAGTACGGTGGAGATAAAATATTTTTTATGAAGAAAGTTCATGCTAAAAATAACCTATGCAGACCAGTTGTACATGGATATGAAGCAAAGCGGAAAGAAGCTGGGGTCGCGCGTTATACGTCTGCGCGAGCTTTATCCTGATCCCTCCGGAAACACATGGCTGAGCGGCGCGCTAGTGTAGTGTCCTCAAGCTCAGAGTCGCATCCGCATCCTACTTTATCAGGAGGAGCCGTGTCGCGGATGAGGGGCGGCTGCGCTCACCGGCCTCTCCTTGTGCTCCATTCCTACCTCAAGCCTCAATAGGCCATTCGTTCGTAGAAGGTAATCCGCCTCCTTTTCCCTCTTATCTTCGATCTTGCTTGCGCTAATGTTTGCTTGAGTAATATAAGCTTAAATGGTTGATGGATAGTTATTTATTATTCCTTAATTAATTAAGGTATTTTAAAGAAAGTCCAACATATATATGACTAATAAAAAGATGCCGGCTCGATCGTTTACGTCCCATTTGTTGGACCAAAAGAATCCCAAAGGAAAATAAAAGGAATCGGAAACCGGAGGAAGGAAGGGCTGTTTGGCATATGGAAGAAACGCTCGTTCCTTTAATTTCCTGTGGAATACTGTAGGTAGATGCTTTTCACGGGAAACAGAAACTTCACTCCGATCTCTTGGTAGTGCGCTTGCGGGAGAAAGAGGAGAGCTAAGCCGGTGCGCCGCATGAAGAACCTGGTTCGTCGATGGCTCACGGCTGTTCGTTGCTCCGGCTCGTATTGCTTCCGCTGCCCCACAGCGAGCCTGTCCAGTGTCGACCACTCCGCCTTCTGCCGCGAGCTGCTCCATCACCGTACCGCCAGAAGCTTCCTTTCTTGTTTGCTAAGATCAACTAGATGAAGAACGATTCGATCTGAGTAAAGACAGAATGGATGAGAACGAGGGGAGAGAGGGATAAGATTCGATCAACAAGAGCGTTCTGTTTTTCATTTACACTCACTGACAGTGGGACAGCATGCGTCGACAGTTCAACACGCCAATGGGAAGCGTGTGTGCTATCTGAGCGGCGAAACCTGTGGATATGGTTGATGGATGCATGTTTTTTTTTCCCTTTTTTGGGGGACCTCAGGTTTCCTATGATTTCAACTGCTTCGCTCGAAACAAGATTTTCCTCCGGTTTATGCTCCTTCTGTCACTCTTTCCTTTGTTGCAAACAAGGTTTAATTTCCTGTGTTTTTTATGTTCCTGAGGGACCGAAGCCGGCGACCAGAGGGGGGTGAATAGGAGCCGATCAAAATTTCTTCCGAAATTCAAACCATCGGCCTATATCCCGAAAATCACCAAGCCCTCAAACGTTCAGACCAAAGTTTGGAATAGCTATGGAAAAGCTAAACCAACACAAAAGGCCACGAACGTGCGAGCGAAACCACGAAGCAAGTCGGAAGCGAATCGGAAAAACAGCAGACCTTTCTGCCTGGACCGGTCTGACCGGTCGTGTCTGTCCAAAGGCGAGTAGATCGGTCTGACCGGTCTTGCCTACCGGTCTGACCGGTGGCACCTAGAAAACCCCGAAAACTTTGACTCAAACGGTGAATCTCAACCAAACGACCACGAAAATCGATGAAACTTGGGGGATAGCTTCGCCCCTACTCCGTGAATATATCCCCAAGAGATCTCGTCCTAAAGATCAAAGAATCTTGAGAATTCGAGGGGAGATAAAAAAGGATTGGGTTTTCTCAAAAACTCAAGAACTTCAATTCTGAAAAGCTAGTGATTCCAGAAGATTGGGCACGAGGCTAGAAGCACGGGAATTACTACAAAGAGCTCAAAGAATCATCTCGATCATGTGCATCAAAAGCGAAACGAAAATCCATCACAAAAGAGCACAAGAGGGACGGAATTGGATTGATTCAAAAGCCCAGAGGGCACGAGGAGGATAGGGCCTCCTTTCCCAATCAAATCCAACACAAAGTCTCACAAATCCATGGACTAATTCTATTCTAAAGAGAAGAACAGGGGGAGAGAGACACAGGGGCGGCGCCCTGGGAGAAAGAGCAATTCACGGACAAGTTACAAAAGCCACAAGACCTAATACAAGTGAAGGGGTATTTATACCCGTGGAGACCGGTCAGACCGGTGCCAAGGACTGGTCAGACCGGTTGGTCTGCAGTATCCCCCTGTACACGATCCCATCTGACGGCTGAGGTTCTTTCGTCGGAACGAAGTCTTCTCCACGATGCCGCCATCTTGATGAAGATCCGGTCCGCGGTTTTGAAAAGTCCGCGAAACCCAGGTAGGTGGCCGGTTTTGAGAAAACCACCAAAACTCCTCGCGCGGGAAGATTCCCGCCTCCACGCCGTGGCCCTAGACGCCGTTCCCACCTCGGCCTTCTGACGGCCCTAGATGCCGCCCGACGCCCGTCACCTCCTCGCCCGCAGTGAGGCCCTAGACGCCGTCGACGCCCGTCGCCTCCGCCAGTCCCGAGACCGACGCCCGTGCTTCCACGACTTGGCGTCTTCAACCGCCGTCAGCCTCCTTGGTTTTGTGGCGCAAACCAAGAAACGCGCCTTCCGTCGCCGTTTGCGCCCTCGATCCCGGAGACGATTCAGGGGTGAATTTTAGATACCTGAAGATGCGTTTCACCACCTATCTGTGGGAGGTGCGCGGAAAAGCCTGTTACCGTGCACAGAGGCCGACCCCGAACTGAATGTCCGGCCGGGTCGCCGTCAGGTACAGGTGCGAGCCGTTCATGCTCCTGTTTTCCTTCTGGTCCACCGCCTCGCCGTCCAAGTCCTCATCAAACGCTGTCGAAGTGCTGATCGGAGTCGGCTGAGGAGACAAGTCACTCATGTCGAACTTCCGTAGCAAGTCCTTGGTGTACTTGGCTTGATGGACGAACATGCCCTGAGGAGTTTGCTTGATCTGCAGCCCGAGGAAGAACTGCAGCTCACCCATCATGCCCATCTCGAACTCTCTGGACATCTGCTCAGAAAACTTGGAGACAAGAGCGTGAGAAGAGCCACCAAAGATAATATCATCCACGTATATCTGAACTAATAGAAAGTCATTGCCAGACCGCATGAGGAACAAAGTTTTATCCACACATCCCATTTTAAAGCCCTGAGCCAGCAAAAAGGTTTTCAAACTATCATACAAAGCTCTAGGTGCTTGTTTCAAACCGTAAAGAACTTTTTGAAGTTTATAAACACGGTTTGGAAACTTGGGATTTTCGAAACCAGGGGTTGCTTCACATAAACCCCTTCTTCGATAAAACCATTCAAGAATGCAGATTTGACATCCATTTGGAAAACTTTAAAACCCTTGGAAGCAGCAAATGCAAGAAAAATCGGAATCGCTTCCAAACGAGCAACTGGGGCAAAAGTCTCCTCAAAATCAATACCCTCTTTTTGGCAAAACCCCTGGGCAACAAGACGAGCCTTGTTTCTAACAACCAAACCATCCTCACCCTGCTTGTTTTTGACAACCCACTTCGTTCCGATGGGATTACAAGCAGGTGGAGGCTCGACTAAAACCCAAACTTGGTTTCTTTCAAAATTTTCAAGTTCCTCATGCATGACATTGACCCAATTAGAATCAGAAAGAGCGTGTCCAATATCCTTGGGCTCAAAAGAGGCAACAAACGCTGAATGAGCAAAGCCAGCGATACTCGTTACCTTGGACCTGGTGACTCGCTCGTTGAGATCACCTAGCATCTGTTGAGGTGGATGACGACGCTGAATGTGTCGTGGTGCTTCCCTTGTCGAAGTCGCCTCCTCCTCAACCAAATCTGGTGTCTCCTCAGGTGCAGCTGGTGAAGCCTGAGTCACCTCCTCGATCGCCCCCTGTGAAGTAGACGTAGTCGGAACGGGGCCGTCATCATCGTCCGAGCTCGTGGCGGAGGCAACTGGGCCCACAGCACGCGTGGTAGCCTCAGCTTCACCCTCCGCAGCTTCTTCCTCCTCATCTTCAAACATGGAGGTGCCGAGCTCTTCATCTCCTGCAACTTCAAAGACAGAAGAATTGCACGGTGCAGTCTCGTCGAAAGTGACTTCACAAGTCTCTCTGACGATGTTAGTATCAATAATGAGCACACGGTAAACTCTAGAGTGAGAAGCATAACCGAGAAAAATGCCGTCAGACGAGCGAGACTCAAACTTATAAAGATTTCCATCTTTCAGCACAAAGCACCGGCAACCAAAAACTCTGAGATGGTCAACACGGGGTTGGCGTCCACATCGCAACTCATAAGAAGTCCTGTGCATGAAAGCACGCAAGAAAATACGGTTGGACACGTAACAAGCGGTGTTAACCGCCTCAGCCCAGTATTTGCGAGGAGTCCTATGCTCATCGAGCATCGTCCTCGTCATCTCAACCAGCGTCCGATTCTTCCGCTCTATAACTCCATTCTGCTGTGGAGTGTATGGAGAAGAGTACTGGTGTTCAAGCCCTAGATCACTGCAAAAGGCGTCAAAACGAGCGTTTTTGAATTCTGTGCCATTATCGCTGCGAATCGCTCGCATGGCCTGGGGTAGCTCGTTTTTCAACCTCAAGATCAAGTCTCGAACAAACTCGAAAGCCTCATCCTTGGTTCTCATGAAAAAGACCCAAGAATAGCGAGAAAAGTCGTCCACAATCACAAGAACGTACCACTTCCCACCAACAGACATCACCCGAGAAGGACCTACTGTGTCCATGTGTAGTAATTCTCCAGGGTGAGCGGTCATCACCTGATTAACAGGCGGATGAGAAGCGGCAATCATCTTCCCGTGGCGACACGGATGGCAAACAAGGTCCTTTTCAAACTTCAATTTGGGCAATCCTCGGATCATGCCAAGTGAGGTCAGTCTCGACAACAAATCGAAGCTCAAATGTCCAAGTCTCCTATGCCATTTCCACAAATCAGAAGAAGGACCAGCCAACAAGCAACGAGAAGGGCCAAGAGGAGTTCCAGAGAAGGGCAAATTGAACCCAAGGTTCGAAACCAAAGCAACCTCTCTCAGGATAAAGCGATCAGAAACTCGAACAACGCCAAGTCCACGTACCTTTCCTCTTCCATTATCCCCGAACACAAAGTACTCCTTTGAGCGCATCGGGGTGAGGCTGGAGAACCATTTGTCATTCCCGGTCATATGGCGCGAACAACCGGAGTCCATGATCCACCTGTTCTCCAAGCCTCCGACCTGCACATCAGTAGTGAGACAAAGGGTGAGCAAATGTCTCAACACTGGGGTTAGCAAAGTGAGAAGCAAACCAGTGTCGAGCCATTTGCTCTACAGAAGGGTTAGCAAAACTAGGCAAAGCGTATCCCTCATCCCGTCTACTGCGTGACTGACGAACACCACCGCGAGGAAAGCGTGGTGCCTCGAAACCTCCTCCAAAGCCTCGGTCCCGTGGTCCATAGCCGTACTGAAAACGACCAGGAGCACGACCGGAAAAGCGACCACCCGCTGGAGCCCGGTAATCACCACCGTCTCCCTGACCTCCACCAACACGGCGCGCCCTAGCATCTTGCCTACCACCACGCCGAGAAGGACCATGCACCCGAGCAGAGTACATGTCCGCGTTCCGTCTCTCCTGCTCTCACCTCACAACCCGCTTCCTCCTGAAGCAAAACTCCTCCAGGTGACCTTCCCTGTCACAGAACTCGCAGTGGTACTTCACCTCACGCTTGGGAGGTGGAGGCCTAGTCTGCGGACGGGGAGGAGCAGCCCCCTTCTTCTGGGCAACCTGGGCTGTGGCAGCAGGGAGCGTGTCAAGGGGATTCCTCAGCCCATTAGGCTTTGGAACCCAAACCTGCTTCTGCGGAGGTGCTTTAGGTGGTTCTTTAAGCACACCATCCACGGGGTCAACAAGCGAAGGCTGCATGCTCGTGCTAGCAGTATTTCCAGCAGCCTTGCCAATCTTACCATACAACTTGTCAAAGTCTGACTTCGTGTATGTGTAACCGACCCCAAACCCATCACCATGCTTGAACTGCTTAATCATCATGCCCAACTGCGGCTCACTACTAGAAACCCAACTCAGAATCGCCCTAAGATAGGTATTCTCATTCTCCAAGTTGGCTTTCTCTATCGCAAGACTATCCAGATCAGCAATCAAACCAGCGCAAACAGAGCAGTCAATAGGTGGGCTAGACTCTACGACCTTAGCCTTCCCAAAAGACTTGATCAAAGTGTTCTTCTCATCTAGCTCCGACCTAAGCGTGAGACAAATCTTACAAACACCAAGCAAAACTGGCCTAGACTTCATCTCCTCTAGCTCGCACACAACAGTAGCAAACTTGGACTGCAACAAAGTTAGATCGGACTTAAAGATAGGACACTCATCACATTCAAGCACATCACTAACAATAGGAGCGTCCTTAGCCAGTTCTAGTTCATGCTTGGCCTTAGCGAGCTCATGAGACACGTCAGCAAGCGAAGTCTTAGCAACATCTAAGTTTGCGACGTTCTCATCATGCTTGGCACGGAGAGCAATAAGATTATTCATGTGAGATATGCAGCCAGCGCACTCATCCTCACTACATTTCTCCCTAGCACAAGCCAGCTCAGCCCTAAGCTTTCTACGCTCTCTAGCTGCTTCCTTAAGCAGCCTTTTCTGGTTGTCGAGAGCGGCGTACAACTCCCTAACCTCTGTATCTAGCAGGTCGATCGTGGAGTTTACCTCTGAATCACTCTCGGATCCAGGAGAAGAGTCGGTGTAGTATGTCCACCCGAAGACGCACGAGCACCATTGGCTTCACCCGCCATGGTGCAGAAGCTCTTGCGCCGACCGGCCGCCAAGCAAAGGCCGATGAAGCCGGTGGCTTCCTTGTCCCGCTTCTTCTTCTTCTTGTCGTCGTCGTCGGAGGTCGGTGAAGAAGAGCGGTCGGTGTCGGAGCTCTTGTCGAGGTCGCTGAGCTGCGCCAGGAAGGCCTTCTCCCGCTTCTTGGCCTTGTACTGGAAGCGCTTCTTGAGCGACTCCTTGTCGAAGCGTCCTCCCCGGTCACGACTGCGGTGCTTCTGGCGCCGACGCTCCTTGTTGGAGCCTCCCTCATCGCGGTCGCGGTGGCGGTAGTAGTCGAAGTGGTTGGTCTGGCCCCCGCTGGACTTTTTGGGGCAATCGGCGATGAAGTGGTTCAAATCGCCGCAGTTGTAGCACCCGGGGTTCTTCTTCCTCTGCCTGTTGTGGTAGACACGCTGGAACTTACTAATGAGGAGGCACAAGTCATCGTCGCCCAGCGTCTCCAGCTGCTCATCTGTAATAGAAGGCAAAGAGGCAAGAGAAAAGCCAATAGCAGAGTTAGAGTTAGAGCTCGATCCACCAGGGCCAGTTACAAGAGTGATGCTCTTGGAAGGAGGGGCACCATTGAGCTTGGCTCGTGTCTGGTTATCCACCTCTGTGGCCTTGAGCTTGCTGAAAAATTCGTTCACCGTCAGAGTCTCATAGCCAGCAGACTCAATGATGGTGTTCACCTTGAGATCCCACACAGAGCGGTCAAGTGCGTAGAGCAACTTGAGGGCCTTCTCGTGCTCTGTGTACTCAAAGGCATCAGTAGATCTGTTCGCATTGACTTTGTTCACAATCGACTAAAAACAACTGAACATCAAGTCAATGCTCTCACCCAACTCCTCTGTGAAGTTCTCATATTCACGCCAGTGAGTCTCGAACAGTCTGGCCTTCACTTGAGGTGTGCCCTCGTGGTAGTTCTCAAGGCACGTCCAAATCTTGTGGGCTTCCTGAAAACCCTGGACGCGTGAGAACTCCGCACGAGAAACGCCAGCGAACAAGGCATTGACAGTCTTGGCGTTAGCCTCGTGCTCGGTCACTTGAAGAGGAGTGACCCGAGCGGCAAGCACCACGTAAGCCTGGTTCTTAGTAATATCCCAGACCTCGGCTCCCATGCTCTGCAAGAAGGCTCTCATGCGAACCATCCAGTAGGCATAGTCCTCGCCGAAAAACACTGGGATCTTCCCAAGACTCGCCATGGTCGCCAAGTGGTTTTCGAACCGGTTAAGGTACTGAAAACCTCAACCAAGCTCTGATACCAATTGAGGGACCGAAGCCGGCGACCAGAGGGGGGGTGAATGGGAGCCGATCAAAATTTCTTTCGAAATTTAAACCGTCGGCCTATATCCCGAAAATCACCTAAGCTCTCAAGCGTTCTGACCAAAGTTTGGAATAGCTATGGAAAAGCTAAACCAACACAAAAGGCCACGAACGTGTGAGCGAAACCACGAAGCAAGTCGGAAGCGAATCGGGAAAACAGCAGACCTTTCTGCCTGGACCGGTCTGACCGGTGCACTGGACCGGTCTGACTAGTCGTGTCTGTCCAAAGGCGAGCAGACCGGTCTTGCCTACCGGTCTGACCGGTGGCACCCAGAAAACCCCGAAAACTTTGACTCAAACGGTGAATCTCGACCAAACGACCACGAAAATCGATGAAACTTGGGGGATAGCTTCGCCCCTACCCCGTGAACATATCCCCAAGAGATCTCGTCCTAAAGATCAAAGAATCTTGAGAATTCGAAGGGAGATCAAAAAGGATTGGGGTTTTCTCAAAAACTCAAGAACTTCAATTCTGAAAAGCTAGTGATTCCAGAAGGCTGGGCACGAGGCTAGAAGCAAGGGAATTACTACAAAGAGCTCGAAGAACCGTCTCGATCATGTGCATCAAAAACAAAACAAAAATTCATCACAAAAGAGCACAAGAGGGACGGAATTGGATTGATTCAAAATCCCAAAGGGCACGAGGAGGATAGGGCCTCCTTTCCCAATCAAATCCAACACAAAGTCTCACAAATCCATGGACTAATTCTACTCTAAAGAGAAGAACAGGGGGAGAGAGACACAAGGGCGGCGGCCTGGGAGAAAGAGCAATTCACGGACAAGTTACAAAAGCCACACGACCTAATACAAGTGAAGGTGTATTTATATCCACGGAGACCGGTCAGACCGGTTCCATGGACCGGTCAGACCGGTTGGTTAGACCGGTCAGACCGGTGCCAGGGACCGGTCAGACCGGTTGGTCTGCAGTATCCCCTTGTACACGATCTCATCTGACGGCTGAGGTTCTTTCTTCGGAACAAAGTCTTCTCCACGATGCCGCCATCGTGATGAAGATCTGGTCCGCGGTTTTGGAAGGTCCGCGAAACCCGGGTAGGTGGCCGGTTTTGAGAAAACCGCCAAAACTCCTCGCGCGGGAAGATTCCCTCCTCCACGCCGTGGCCCTAGACGCCGTTCCCGCCTCGGCCTTCTGACGGCCCTAGACGCCGCCCGATGCCCGTCACCTCCTCGCCCGCAGCGAGGCCCTAGACGCCGTCAACGCCCGTCGCCTCCGCTAGTCCCAAGACCGACGCCCGTGCCTCCACGACTTGGCGTCTTCAACCGCCGTCAGCCTCCTTGGTTTTGTGGCGCAAACCAAGAAACCCACCTTCCATCACCGCTTGCGCCCTCGATCCAGGAATGGACGCCACAGCTGCCGCCCGGCCCGAGCTCCTCCACGGCAACTCTCCGTCGACACTCGACGCCCGTGTACCTGCAATCCAAAGACCAAGCGCACGATCATACCGCACGTTTGACAATTCACTCATCACAGGCAGGATAGAGTACTCAATATTCCTCAGTTCCTCTCTTTGTCACTCCATTTCTATCATTTTTTGTGTGTTTTTTCATTCCTCCAGCTCTAAACAGACCTAATGGCTAACATCACTGTGTTAATTAGATAAAATATACTATCTTTGTCCGATGAAGAGTGCAATCGTGCAATAAAAAAAAGTCTCACAAAGCAATATTAAATCTTACTTTAGATTATTTAAATAATAGGAGAGATAGATAATTTTTTAAAAATAAAATAGATCAAACGGCCATTGGTGTCAATGATTATTAGCGCCAACTTAATGATAGCCGTATGTTTTTATTATTGTTTTCAATTTCAAGGATATCTAATTTTCTAACACAGCTTGTCTGGATCAAGGAGTGATTAATTGATAAATTTAGTGTCTATGACTAATAAAAAGCATTTATTCTCTCCATTTTTATTTTCTAACGCTATATTCATATGGATAATCTGAAATCCCTATTCAAGTGTGATAAAAATAAATACTTGATCTATAAGTACTTTGATTCGTATAAATAGCCCCCCTCCCCCCCTTTGCATCATATACCTCTATGTCTCTTCAATATGTGTTTAGTTTAAACCTTAGCTTAAGTTGTATAATTGTTGTTGTAGCCATGTGATGCTGACAATCTAGATTTTAGCTTATGAGTTTCAATCTTACTAGGGTCCGTTTAAGAGCAGTCCACTCAGGAAAAACAGCTTGACTCCACCAATTCTATCTATCCAGTAGCAGCTCCACCTTGATATATGCTCTAGAAAAATCATGGAGGAGCTCCACTTGTTTGGCTGACTCATTGGCTCTAGCTTTAGGTCTGTGTTCGCTTGGCTTCTCAGCTAATCAGCCAGTAGTACTGTTCTCTCATACTAAATCAGCACCAGCCACCAGCTACCAGCCAGTCAGCAGTACTGTTCTCTCATAACAAATCAGCACCAGCCATCAGCCACAGCCAAGCGAACACATAGAATTTGGTGGAAATGGTCTCTTTATACTCTTCGGATGATATTGACTGTTGCTTTTTCTGTCTGTATATAACATATTTAGTGATTTTTCCACCGCTAACTACAAGTCACCATTGAATCATATCCATCCATTCTAGCAGTCTCCTTGCTGATTCCGGAGATGCGGCTCAAGATATCAAAGGCCACTGTGGAAGTCACGATGCGGCACAGCCATGGCTATTATAGTGGTAAAATCACCACGCGCATAGGTGAGATGCCAGTGATGAACGAGGAGATCAGCATCATCAGTGCAGAGAGTGTGCATCGGCAGCCAACATATGTGGTTGCGGTGCCATGTGGTAGTGTGCTGAGCATAGAAGTGGACTGGCAGATCGAAAGTACTTCTTCCAACAGCCAACGGGTCAAACATTTGCAAGTTCTCAAATTTGTCAAAGGAACTCTGGCTGGAAGTGACAAAATTTGCGAGCACGAAGTTCAGGTGAAAATCACCTGGGGCGAGGAGGAGGAAATTGATGAAGGGACTGAGCCGGAATTTATTATAGCTCGTCCGGATCGACAACCATATCGGCCCCTAGTGGAGGTAAAAATAGCATTGAAGTTGTAGCTCCAAACACCAAAGACATCGTATTATCAATTTCCTTCTTCTTTTAACTAAAGTACCATAATGCAGGTGAAAATGATATCCGTGAACGATATAGCTGTAGTGTACACCGTCGGAGATGAAATGTCATTCACTGAATTCATAATGGCTCTACGTGGCATCCTCGCCGGCCACCCAGATCGCGAGGATATCTTGGATGGCCACGATTACTTAAATCTCTCCTTCACCCGAGAACACCCCGTGCTTCCCAAGGTGCAGGATGCTGAACAACCCGGGAGGTGGCTTCACATCAAGCTGCAAGTGGTGGAGGGCGAGGAAACATTTTGGACAACCCTACTCATGCGGGATGACAACTTGTACGTCCTTGGCTTCAAGAACCAGCAAGGAGATGTGTACGGGCTTGTTGATAACAGGTCCGTCCTGATGCTCCCAGGTCGATATAAGGCCAAACGCCGAGAATGGTCGACCAAATACAGAACCATGCTGGGAACCAACTTCAGTAATGCTCAAGCTGCGCATAAACTGGCAGGCGCGCATCTGGGCCATAGTTTCGCGAAGAAGGCCGTGCGGGTGCTTTCACGTCATCCAATTTATGTGGAGAGCGATATGAACCCCAACGAGGCACTGGCTGGACTGATCGTCATGGTCTGCGAGTCCGCACGGATGAATCCTCTCCACGACGCCATTGCGGGTGGGTGGAGCAACGGCACGGGATTCACGGAGCAACTGATGAATGATTACGTGTGGAAATATGGGGACAAGTCAAAAGTGCTGCTGATGTGGAAGCATCAAAAGTATTACAAACCGGTATGGCTACCCCAACACCCCATTAAGGAGCTACAAGACATTTACCTCGTGCTCAACAATCCTCCAACTAAGGCTGGGAAACAAGAAAAAAACAACCATCAACACAAGACTGCCCTTAACAAAACCCACCACAATGACTCACAACACAGCAATGGCGGCCAGAAAAACCAGGACAGTAGCAGCAGCAGCAGTGGCAACCAACCCAATGAGGCTGACAGCCACGGTAGCAATGGCAACCATCAAAACCAAGGCAACAGGAACCATAGCGACGGCAGCAATGGTGACGACTCCAAGGATCCTAGCCAACCCAGGAAGGATGACGAATCCCAGGGCTATGACAAGGGCCATGGCCGACCCAGGGTGGAGTTGTTGGCCATGCGTGCCAATCTTAGGGTCGTCGGCACGAAAATCATCGTCTTCGACGGGAAACGAGGCCAGATCATCTACAGGCACAAGGAGCAAGCAGGAAAACAGGTACATATATCATCTCTAATGTACGGTATCAATACATATATGAATCTTTTTCACATCCAAGCAATATTAACCGATGAGTGCATCCATGTAGGGAGGAATGGTGGATTTGGTGTTGACCGGACCCTACACAGGCATCTCAGCGTATGGGTCCTTTGCCATCAAAATTGACATTCCAGACAGCCCTCCCATCAAATGGCAATGGGATGGCTATGACCCAAAGTATGCTGCCCAAGTGGACGAACTAACCTGCAAGAAGCAAGAAATTGGCAACGTAGCAGAGGTGACCTATGCGGTGATGTCCAATGCCTTGGAGGCCACTGTGCAAGTCAATCTGCGCCTCAAAGATGGGCACAACCCTGGTGGTGTTAGCGGTGTAATCACCACGGTCATCGACGGTTTTGATGCCAGGAGCACCCTCTTCAATTGTACAGAGGTGACGGATCATTGTTTCTCCCCTACCGATGATGACTCGTGGTTCCTTCTTCAACTGGCAAGGAATGTGGTTGCGGTGCCATGTGATAGGGTGCTTCGCATGGAGGTGGACCTGAAGATTAGAACTCCCAATAATCAAGAGCCCAAGCATTTGAAAGCCAATCTCAACTTCCACGACAAAGGAAGAATTTGTACTCAACCTTACACAAAATGACGAGGGCGACGAAGTTAAAGTGGAAATCACCTGGTACCCGGAGGTAAGCATTATTGATGAGATTGACAAGGAGGAATTTACTACTGCGGCAGGACCAAGTGGCACAGATGTGGTAAGTATTGAAGGGACTGGCGAGCAGCCAGAACCAGAACAAACCAGTGTTGGGATTGGCGAGGAAGAAAGTCGCCTATCTAAGGTAAGCATTATTGATCATATTATATCTACATCAGTTATTATAAGATCTATCCCAAAATACATCAATATGTCAGTATATCATTCTAAATTACCTATTTTTTTGTTATGTTGATATAGAAAACACTAACCATACATGCACGATGTGTGTCACCATGTATACAGGAAGTGACGAGAATACCAATTTCCATGTTAAATGAATAGATCAAACTAATGGTTCAGTTGAACACGCATGTCAAATACATATGGAATTGCGATGCAAAGTGAAAAACCTATGAGTGTGGATGAAAACTGAATAGAGTAATACTCCCTCTATTCCAAATTATAGATTATTTTGTTTTTCTAAATACATAATATAAACTATAAACTATGTATCTAGACATACATGTATATCTAGGTGCGTTGCAAAAGTTATGTACGTATAAAAGCCAATATAACCTACAATTTGGAACGAATATATCTAAGAGCATTGCAATTTGAATTATTACATACTAACATATCAACCCGTGCTCCTTCACGGGCTAATTAGAGTTATTTTAAAAAATAAATTATATAATTAATAACTATAATTATCTATCTCACACGCTTCCATCTATTAAATATTCGAGCACGTACTATAAAATATATAGTTATCATAATATAATTGCAATAGATTTTATTTTCTACCACACCTCCCATTTTGATATATATATATATATATATATATTTAATTGAACTATTTATTTAAGAATTAGTGTTCTTATCTCTTTCATCGTACAGAATACACAGTGTTACTTATCATGGGTAGTATTTTTATATAATAATAATAGATATAGAAATTTAAAATTTACATTGATATACTTTAATATTTTATTATAATTATATAATTTGGATCCATATTAGGGGTTACTTTAACTTTTAATAAAGACATAATTGGATAATTTATATACAAATTTTGGGGTCATTTTGCATTATTGTTTTAATGGCATAGGTGAGTAATTTATACGAATATTAGGGGTTACTTTAGATTTTTTTTATAATGGCAGAGGTGAGTAATTTAGATAAATATTTAGAGGTTACTTTAGTCTATTTTATTAATGGTAGAGGTGGGTAATTTATTAGAAAAGATAACAGATCTAGTGACTATTATGATTAAAGTAGTCAGATGGATGGCCAGATGTTTCTGATTTTTGTGAGAATTTCTATGGCTTCTCTATTTTTTAGAGTGTCCACCTAGGATTCTAGGTGGCTTGACGTGGAGGCTTCAAAAGAGCCTCCAATTTGTAATAGTAACATATGTTTTTTACATTTCCATGAATTTATAATACCTATGTCTCTCGAATGTTACCCTATGCTTGAGCATAGGTTGATATTTCAGTGGATCTAGTTATGCTCATTTGAGACTGTAACTATTGTTGTTTTTTCTATAAATTAATCAAACTTAGAATAATTTAGCTTAGGTTGCAGCTAGAATCCCATATATTCCAGGATGGATAGAATAGCTGCTTGCAGCAAACAAGGGAGACACATTTATATCATGACTTTCCTTCTTCTCTAAACAAAATTCCTGTACTGCAGCTCAAAATGATGCCTGGCCATCTATGTGAAGTAGTGTACACCATCGGAGATGAATTGTCATTCATGTCATTCATGATGGAGCTACGACGCATTCTCGCCAACCACCCAGACCATGAGGATATCTTGGATCGCCACTACGACTCAAATCTTTCCTCCACCCGAGAACACCCATTGCTCCCCAAGCAGCGTGCTGAACAACCCGCGAGGTGGCTTCACATCAAGCTGCAAGTGAAGGAGGAAACATCGACAACCCTACTCATGCGGGATGACAACTTGTACATCTGTGGCTTCATGAACCAGCAAGGAGTTTGCTATGAGCTTCTCGACGATTGGGACAGTGAGAAATTGCTCCCAAGTGAATACAATTCTAAACGCCTACATTGGGGTGTCAAATACAGAACCATTCTGGATGTCGCAGACAATGAAAAGGCCGTGAAAATACTGGGATCCATTGGGCAGCTGGACATAAGGAATTTCATGGTTATCGCTGTGAGCGTGCTTTCACACTACCCAGAATGTTGGACGGACTGTGGTATGAACCCCAGGGTGGCGCTGGCGGGACTGATCCTCATGGTTTGCGAGTGTGCAAGGATGAATGCTTTCTATGACTCCATTGCAGATAAATGGAGCGAGTCGGACAAAATGGATCTCCGCTTGGATGATGTGTGGAAATATGTGGAGATGTCATATGGTCTGCGGAAGTGGAAGAGTAGAAACTACACCGAAGTGCCGGCGCCCCTCCGTTCATTAAAAGCCATTTACCTAGTGCTCAACAGCCGACTACCTCTAGGTCTAGGGGGTGAGTACGGCAGCAACAGCCGACCTCGGGTAGAGTTGTTGACCATGCGTGCCGACCTTGGAGTCGTCGGCACGAAAATCATCGTCTACGATGGGAAACGAGGCCAGGTCATATACACGAAGAGGGAGCAAGGCAAGCAGGTATATGTATCATGTCTAATAATGTCTCATATCCATCTATATGAAATCTTTTCACGTTCGAAAAATATTAATCAAGTAATGCATGCATGTAGGAAATGGTCGATTTGGTGTTGACTGGACCCAACATAGGCATCTCAGCGCTTGGGTGCTTTGCTATCAAAGTTGACATCCCAGGCACCGCCACTGCAGGTAGCAGCAGAGGTGATGCCGGTGGTCCCATCGAATGGGAATGGGATTGCTATGACCCTGCTGAAGTTGGCGACAAACCAAAAACCGTGACCCGCACCATCAGCTCTTCGGGCCCCGGTCGCAACGTAGAGGTCACGTATGCGGTGATGCCTGACGCTCTTGAGGCTACTGTGCAGGTCAAGCTGCGGCTCAAAGATGAGCACAGCCATAGCGTTCACGGTAACATCAAAGCACGCCCACGCCCACACATCGCTGACTTTAAAGCCTGGAGTGTCGTCCTCTTCAGGCGAACAAAGGGGATGGGTCAGCGTTTCTCCCCCACTGATTCCCGGTTCCTTCAGCTAGCGCGGTCTGTTGTTGGGGTGCCACGTGGTCGGGAGCTTCACATAGAGGTGGACCTGCAGATTGAAACTTCCAACATCCAAGGGTGCAAGCCTTTGAAAGTTCATTTCTACTTCGAAGCAGGTCAAAATCATTGGCGTAGTCTTGTTAACGGCGACGAAATTGAAGTGAATGTCACCTGGTATCCAGCAGATCCAGATCGGCAAGCGCAGGTAAATTAACATTTAAGAGATTCTCAAGCACCAGTTGCTGAGTGCCAAACATTGAAGAATTTATGGACTTTTCCTTTTCTATTACTAATGATCATACGTCGCTTATGGATTGATTATAATATTTCAGACCCACCAAATAATGCCTCAGCGACGACCTGACGTATCGTACATCATTGGGGATGAAGGAGGGTTCAGTAGATTCATCGAGGGGCTGCGTAACACTGTGGCGGACCATCCATCACGCCGCGAGGATGTCTTAGACAACCTAGATCCCTCCAAACGAGACCATCCAGTGATGATCTCCGAGGAACGCCTAAGGTGGCTTGAAATCAAGCTGCAAGTGCAGGGCGAGGAGACGTCGACAACCCTAGCAGTTCAGGCTGACAGCTTGGAAGTCATAGGCTTCATGAACCAGAAAGGAAATTGGTACGAACTCTACAGGCGGAGGCTCCCAGGCAATTACAAATCACAACTTCTAGACTGGGGCACAAGTTTGAGAGAGAGTAGCAACTACACAGAAATACTGGGGGCCGAAAACAAGGAGGAAGTCGTGGAGATACTGAAGTCCGCGAGGCTGGGCAAGACCTTCGCAGCGGACGCCGTGCGCGTGCTGTCGCACTACACAGCTGTGGCGGATGGTGACAACCCCAGCAGTGGCGGAGCCAGGATTGAGCTTCAGGAGGGGATCTCCTCTTCTTCCTCCTCCTCTTGCCTCCCCTTCCCTCGTTCTTTCTTCTCAAATTTGCAGAGAAGGCTTAGAAGGGGCTCCATGGAATTCCCAGTGACTCGAGGGGCTCGAGCCTCCCCAGACCCACCGCTGTATCCGCTCAGGCTGGCGCTAGTGGGCCTGAGCGTCATGGTCTGCCAGTCCGCGAGGATGAACCGTCTCCACGACGCCATTGCAGGTGGCTGGGAAACCGGGGCGAGATTCACCACGCAACTGCTGGATTACATAGAGAATTGGGAGGAAATATCAAGGGCTCTGCTGGTCTGGAAGGATCACAGCTACGAAGCATGGATCAAAGATGAGCGGCTTGAGAGGATTGGAATCAAGAGCCCGGAAGAAGCACTGGACGTCGTTCACCTCGTGTGCAGAGTTCCAATCCGGGGGAAAGAACTAGAACGAAGCGTGTATACGTATGATTCCTCGTGTGCAGAGTTCCAATCCGGGGGAAAGAACTAGAACGAAGCGTGTATACGTATGATTCCTTCTAGGGCCGTGGTGGAGGAACCTGCAGCAGGGTGGAGCCGCCGTGCATGGTCGCTGCGCCAAATCAGGTTATTTAATTGTTTCCCCCCTTTTCTTGTGACAAATCAGCATTATCGATCGTGTGCACCCTGCGTTTTTTGTTGCCAAATCCATCCGTTACCCTTTCGTTTTCGTCTTTATTTATTCTTCTTTCACAAATCAAATAGAGCATGCCGTCCCGTGGAGCTAGCATATGTGTGATCATTTAATAAGGCCGGTGGGTGTTTGGTTTGATCCGGCCTGTAAACCCGACAGTACGTAACAATGCAAATGTAAACCGTATGTATTTTTTGTTTCAGCATGTAATGTAACGGTTTGCGATAACAATAATACTGCTGCTCCAGTGCTCGTTATCTTTGTCGTCCTACTTGTACGTTGCAGTAATACCTGCTTGTTATCTTTTGGTCCCGAGCAAAACTTGCTTGTAAGCTTCATCTCAGCAAGTGCAGGATTAATTATTCTCGGCAACTAACGCGCGCGGCGACTACCTAGCTAGCTAGGCCAGTGGATGTTATGGTTGTCGAAACTGTTCGATATGATGATCGATCAACCATCAGAGGTTGGCAACGGCTTGGATAGCTACGATCAAGTTGTAAATATGACCGGTTTAGAGGTGGCAGAGAACTAACGCTACGCAATGCTTTCGGGGTGTTTAGCTGCGCTAAACTGCATAGAGAGGGCAATACTATATAAACGATTCGTAGCAACGGCTCTATTTTTTTAGGAGCGGACCAAATTGAACTAGTTACTAAAAATGATCCTCGGTACTGTAGCAATTAAGCCGCCCCTAGAAACACCATTCGTAGGGGTGCCCCCCCCCACACACACACCACCCTAACAGCCCCTACAAATGGCGTCCATTTTTAAGGGCGGCCAGAGGGGGGGTGACCCGCCCCTACAAATGATGTTTCTAGGGGTGGCTCACCCCCTCCCCAGCCACCCCTACAACTGGAGCCATTTGTAGGGCGGCTGGGAGGTGAGCTGTCCCTACAAATATTTTTTTAGGGGCGGTTCACCCCCGACCGACTCCTAAAAATATTTATACAAATTTCTGGGCATCTTCTTCCTCCTCCCGACCCCTCATTGTTGGTTTGGGAGAGGAGCTCCCCCAATATCCGAAAATAAAGAAAAAAGGGGAGGTTTCAACTTGATTCTCATCGAGTTGGGGGCTCTAGGAGGTATTAAAATTTAATCCTTGTCATTTGTAAGGGTTTTTTTTTGTTAGATTTATGGCTCAAATGGAGCTCTCTTTGCCTCTCACTAGATCTAGTTCTTTATAGTGTGGATTAGTCATTTGAGATACTATTTGTCTCAAATTTTTGAATGAAGTTATGCTATCTTCATGCCGCAGCGGGGAGATCGGCGCGCGGCGGCGCACGTGGCGGCGGCGGTCGAGCGCTGCATCGCGGGGGTGAGCCTGCTGCCAGGGGCAAGAGGCCCACGCGCGGTCCAGCCCAGGCGGGGCTAGCAGGCCGGACCCCGCGTCCGTTGCAAGGTCCCGTTGGGTTTTATATATCTGTGGGCTGTGGACTTCAACAGAGCGGCCCATGCAATGCAGTATTTATTTGCCAGTCTTTCGCGCCATTCACTTTCTTCCCCAATGCAGGCAGCCGGGCTGCTTCCTTCCCAGCAGGGCCTCCATCCATTGCTTGCAGACACCGTCCCGGGCGTGGAGATTGTTGCTTGTTGCGGCGGCCGTCGTACGTAGCAGCCTGAGCATGCATGAAGACACCGGCACCGACCGCACGTCGTAAGCAGTGATGGCTCCTTGTCCAGCAGTGAGTACTAGCTAGTCCACTAACCGTTACTACTATCTCTCATTGTATTTTTTATAGAACTATTAGTCCATATTATTTCATATATCAACCATTATATAGAACTTAATTTGTACCCATGATAAGCATGTCAAGATAGAGATGATTCAATAGAGGTACAAGAGCTTAATATACTGTCAAAAGTTGAAATTAATTATTTAAGAATCTTAATAACTTCAAATGAAAAAACTCAAAACTACAAAGTTATAGATCTCATTGAGAGCTACAATTTTCATATAATCATCTCCATCCGAGCTCGTATGAAAAAGATATGATTTTTCTAAGGTCAGATCTTGTCACGCCAGCGGGGGTGGCGTGACAAGGCTGTACTGTCACGCCGGTGGGAGTGACGTGACAAGATTGACACGTGAAATATGCACTGGCAGACCCCTTCTGAGCACTCCGAAGCATGCCAACGTGGCACACCTTGTCACGCCAATGCATGTGGTGCGACAGCGTGTTTTTGTCGCGTCACGCGGACCGGCATGACCAAAAAGGTTAGATCTGTAAATATTTGTCCGGTGGATTATTTTAAAATAAAATTGAAAAATAAGTTACAAATGAAAAAAATATTCGGAACTTGATCGAACCTGAGAAAGTTTGATTTATGACAAACCTATTGTTAGCTATATTTGGGGATGTTAGGGGTACTAGTAGAGAATAGTTAGCTTTAAGGGATCCAAATGTGGCCATATTAGTGAAGAGAACCGCGATATATTTGCTTGCACCAAACATTAATTGAAGACATTTAACATCACTTTAGTTTCCTTTTCTTTTAACTAACTAAATTCCTGTACCGCACGCAGGTATTAAGTATGGATGATTGGAATTCACATCATGCAATGCTCTTCATTGAAGATGAATTTTCGTTCATGTCGGATATGATGAGTCTACGTCACACTCTCGCCCTCCACCTAGACAGCGAGGATATCTTGGATAACCACTACTTTGGGAATCTCTCTGAAACCCGAGAACACCAACTGCTCAAGCCGCATACCATCGGGCAACCGGCGAGGTGGCTTGAGATCAGTCTTCAAGTGCGCGGCGAGGACACATCATGGATAACCCTATTCATCCGGGGTGACAACATGTCAGTCCAGGGTTTCGCGAACCAGAGCAACAAAGATTATGAGTATTACTGTTACCGGACCGGAGATAGCACACCAACAACAGACGACTGGACAGCAACCGATTTTCTAGACTGGGGCAACAGCTACATGAGTATACTAGATGCCAGAGACGCGGAGGAAGTCGTGGCTAGACTGGACACTGCGAGGCTGGGCAAGACCTTCGCGGAGGACGCCGTGCGCGTGCTGTCGTGCTACCCAGATGTGGCGGATGATACTGCAACTATAAGCCCAGCTGCCCAAGGCTAGCGCTGGTGGGCCTGAGCATCATGTTCTGCGATTCCTTGAGGCTGAATCCTGTGCACGACAGCGTTGCACGTGGCTGGAATTGGGAACGCATGTCAAGCGCACTACTGGACTGGAAGGATAATGACCGCTACCAAGGATGGATAAAAGATCAGGAGCTAGAGAGGATCGGGATCAAGAGCCCAAAAGATGCACTAGACGTCGTTCACCTCGTACACAACGTTGGGAGGCAGCGGCGCGTGCTTACCGACTCTGCATAATTAATTTGGTGCAGCAACGTTCTCGTCTTCTCGAAGATGAAAGTTGTAGTTCCAGGCTGCGCCGCGCCCCAACATGTTTGCCCATCGAATCAGTTACAACCCTTATCCCTTAATTCTTTTACATCATCCGTTGTGTGTGTGTTTGATCATTATTTAAGCTAGTGTTTGATTTGCACTTGTAAATCCTACAGTAACAATACAAATGTAAACTCCATATTTGGTTCAGCGTTTAAGGAGTTGGGATCACAACAATGAGTCATTGGTCCACCAAAAGTATACCGGCTTGGGATCAGCGTAACTCCGTATTTGGTTCAGCGTTGGGATCCCGATTTTAATTAAATAACATATCCTTTGATCCAGATTTCTGTCCAACATATACACGGTTTTCAACTCGTGTTGAAATAATGAAATGAGAGACTATATGAAAGATCAAATATGAAATAATACAATGAATTTTATCTATGATTTCATTTGTATTTTATTGATGCGGTATGCAGCAGTATGAAACACTACACTAGAAAATAGTCGAAACTGATTTCCCATACTAAAAATGATCCTTGGGCATCCACGTGAAGTAGTGTACGCCATCAGAGATAAAGAGTCATTCATTACATTCATATAAGAGTGGATATACGTCACAGTTGCATTCCCGTGGACCACCAAGAACATGTGGATATCTTGGATGCCCATAAAGACCCAAGTCTCTTCTGAACATGTGAGGACAATGGTAGTCACCCTTAAGATCAACTAGCAAGGTGGCCCACGCTAATAGCGTGGGTAGCTAGTTTTTTATTTTTATTTTTTTAGATTTTTTTACATTGACAGAAGACATGTATTTACCTCTCATCTGCTCTTGCTGAATACTATCTACAGCTTTCTATGCATAGGAGTTCATATTAAGCATAGACTTTTATGTTGCTTTGTTCTATATTATAGTTGCATATTTTAGTACTTTAACTTGAAAAATCTAAATTTTAGGATTGAATTTAATATTAGGTCACCTTGAATATGGATGCATACTGTACATGTTTATCTTTATACAAAGTTTTTTTATAAGTAGTTATGAAATATATTTATGTATGAGTTAGTGATGTTTGCCACAAATCTGTAACTTAGATGTTGGACATCGTTTTGTATCTTGCAATATTTTGATTATTATTTAGCGAAAGGATATCTAGTGTAGTTGTTAGAGCACCTAGGTAGCATCTAGCAGATCTAGATTTGACTGGAGCGAACTAAAAATGATCATGGATTAGACAAAAAAGTTATATTAAAAAAATAAATTGGGGCCTCCTGCTGACTTTGGTAAAAAATATTATGCAAAACTTATATATATGTGTGCTATATTAATGCATATATATTGCAATTTTTTATTCAACCGAACCTATTATTATTTTTCCCACTTTGGTTACTATATAACTTTTTATTTGTTTTTAGCTCATATGACGGCATAAATTGGCCTACATGTCATCTCGGTGATGGATAGTTCCATATATATCTTTGCTGTTGTTTCTAACTCTTTTCTTTAACTTCCATTTTCTCTAGATATTTCTACTGATTTCTCTGTCTTCCATTTTCTTCCTACATATATTTGAAATCGATTAGTGTGCTTCGCGTCTGATGCATCTAATGGAGAAGTTCCCTATTTAGTTCGACTCAGTTGCTGAGTTTAGATTGTGCCTTATGATTTTTTGTTTTTTCTGAGCGAAGAGGAGCGACCGCAACATTTGTTTGTATCATTTGTTGTGTATTGTAGGCAATCAACTTAGGGATAGATTAGCAGGGCTCTAGGCCTCTAGCCGTGTCTAAAATAACTCTAGCTGTGGCTTCTCTGATGGAGCAACTTTTTTTATGGATATAGAGCCGTTTTGAAACTGTTCAGTAGAACAACTTCTCCTATTTTTTCATGAATATATGGAAGATGTCAAATGTCCAACGTGCTCTAGCTATAATTTTATATTTTCCCATAATCTATAATGTGATTTGGTAATAACATGATTTCACATAAAATAACATAGTAGTGATTAATGATATTAATTATAGACAAAACCAATAATTTCTTTTTTCTCCTTACCTTTTCCCCTCATTTTCTCATTTTTCCTGCCTTCTTTTTCTATTCTCCTTTTTCTACTTTACTTATCCGTTCAACCTTGCTCCTTCTTTATCCTTTTCTATTCCCCTTTTCTATACTTCTTTTGAGGTATAGAGATCACATTCTAGTGTTTTTTCATCTACTTATAAAATATTAGATGGGGATAATAATGTTAAGAATTATTTATGCTATTTGATTCCTCACACGATTAAGTCTCTGAATTTCCCCATGCATCTATTTAGATTGAGTTGATAAATAGTCACATTTATTTGTAGATTTTGGTGCTTTACTCTTTATCCTAGCGAATATTATTTGTATGGAAGTATTTGTATGCCTACAGAATTGTGAATCTCCGTTGACCATCATCAGATTAGTTTGTATAACTATATAACTGAAGTCGTTTAGGAATGTAACACTTATGATAATCTATGTTTGGAGAAAGCATTAGTTCTTCAGTGGATGTTTCTCTCACATTGATTGGGCTACGTATTCATTGACCTGCACTGACAATCATAAGGTGCTGCAATAGATTGCAATATCTGAAATTATGCGCATCGTCACTATGTTTTCATCCCTATCTTGATGTTTGGTGGAGCTGTCGGGATCGCCGGTCGTCATGCATTGCTTCTTAGTGTGTAGGTTCTCAGGCAAAAGCCTAGCTGTGTCGATGATGATGGTGCTGTGGGCATCATTTTCCTTCCTTAAAGTGTTACCGTGAGGACCTCAACATGCAAGGATAGTCCAGGTGAAAACCAAAGAACCGATTCACTAGTTCGGTTTGTGGTAGCATCTTAATGTTGCTCTCCTCTTGAGGCATCGTCTTCGAGTCCTTGATTGCAATATTTTTTCCCCATGGTTAGCTTCGAGTAATGGCAGTGTCTGATCTGTTTGCGTGGTAGAGATCGACTAAGCGTGGTTTCTAGATCACAGGGTGATCGGAAGGTACATGAGCGTCGACGGTCCTTACATCAAGAGTTTCTAAGAAGACAATTAATGTGAGATTCTTGTTTCTACATGAGGACTAAAGCGACGTTGAAGGAAGGATGTAGAAAAAGTCCAAAGCTTAGTCTTTCGCTTTCTGTCTTATTTCTTTATTTTTTTATCTTTTGTGTTCCTCAGTTGGAGGTTTGGAGTCTAAGTACTCATATAAGCTTTTGGTTTTGTAGCCAAATCTATTCCTTTGTCGTCCTAGACATTCACCTATAAATGTTCAAGACTGGGATTTTCTCTTAATCTAAAAATCTTGACATTTTGTTGCTCCAGAAGAAATGGATTGGTTGAGTTTGGCAATGGTTTTGAGTAGAATCCAGTGTGCTTCATGCAGCTGCATGTAGTGCAGGACGTTATTGAGATTCGAAAAGTTGTGATTTGGAATCTCGGGCAAAGACTATGGTCGCGCCATAGTGCAGGGCGTTCTGAACATTTTTGAAAGCAAGTATCTCTTTCTCTAGTGCAAATACAACTATTGTCATGCTGTAACGCTTACGCTCTGCTGTATTTTTTTATCTTTGAGGAGGTTAATGTGAGACATAGATGGAAACGTGAGTTCCTATGTCATGCGGACTCTATATTTAACTTTAATCGGATACGGATACTTTTGGGTAGTTTAGAACATTGTGTCTTCATTAAATTGGACATGGACTCTTCTTTTGGGTAGTTTAGAACATTGTGTCTTCATTAAATTGGACATGGACTCTTCTGGCCAATTTAGACCATTAGATCTTCATTAAATCCAACGGTATAAATCTTCTCTTTTCTAGATTAACGTGAGAATTTCTCGACCCTCTCAGCGAACGTGGTGGCTTCTTTTAACACTCATATATATATATATATATATATATATATATATATATATATATATATATATATATATATATATGTGTGTGTGTGTGTGTGTGTGTGTGTGTGTGTGTGTGTGTGTGTGTGTGTGTGTGTATTAGATTGATACCTTAAATATTGAATTGTTTCAGAGAAAGTTAATACAAATGATTGTGTGGTGTGGTGTGTATAGGAGTCCTCATGCCAAGGTCAAACTATGACCTTGCAATGGTTGGTGGCCACTTGGGTACAAAGAAAAAAATCTTATTTTTTGTGTTGTTTTCTTTTCTCTCTAATTTTTAGAATCAATTTTTAGGGCAGTTTGTAACATGGACCGTGCAATATCCCATATTTCCTATAATGTTATTTTGTGAAAAAAAAATCCAAGATTTTTTTTAAAATCATTTAATACATGTAGAGCCATGAAAAATCCAAGATTTCCATTTGGTTTCTGTGTCGGTTTCAAACTAAATCTAAACCCCTAGGTGGCTCGACCCTATCTGAAGGGAGCTCACCAAGAGCCGATCTGCTAACTCACCTAACCGCCAGCACCGAAAACCTACCCAGATCCAAACCCACCTAAAAGCGTTGAGGCCTGCTAACTAGAACCGGCTGCTAATAAACTTAGCTATCCTGGCTCAAGACCTTGTTCTGTTTTCAGGCTCAGCATCAGTGCTACCGCGCTCCTCTCTTTTTCTCCTCACTGACCGATGGGACCGCAGTTCAAGGAGTGCTCCTAAATTTAGAGATTGAGGACTCCATCACTTGGAAATGGACACTGGATGGCACTATTCTGCATGGTCAGCATATCGGGCTCAGTTCATGGGATCCTTTCGGGCCTTCAAAATGGACATTATCTAGTGCGCGAGAACTGAAAACAAGTGCATAGTGTTTGCATAGACTAGTGGAGATGCACATGCCATAGGCATGTGTTTAGAAAAAAAATATTTCTAAAAGAATACGTGAAAAAAATACCATCATCAACATGTAATTATCGCTTACGACAATCCAACGTGTTTGTGATGTCTCCAAATGGTCAACGGCCATCCATCGCTAGGAAATATTCAACAGATCAAAATCTTCGATTAGATTTATATCTCAATGGACAAGAAATTCTTCATGTAAAGCATCGGCCAACTGGATGTCTAGTAGAACGGTGCCATTTTCATATATCAAGATTGAAATTTTCAAATCATGATGTTCTTCCCCGAGAGAGAGAGAGAGAGAGAGAGAGAGAGAGAGAGAGAGAGAGACATCATGCAAAACTGAAACTATGGCCTAAAGTATTTCAGGCATCAAATTTATTTTCAACAGCCAAGATTATTTTGGATGGGGGGTAGTCTGAGCACTGAGCAGCTCATCGCAGAACTTCAAGCGCGCATCCCTAGCCAGAGTTCTTGGAACTGGAATGTTCATGTGGTGGAGAATGATTTCATTGTAACCCTCCCATCTGCTGACGAACTGGAAAGGGTTATTCGCTATGGGTTTTTTTTCATTAACGAGAAGAAAATTCATTTGAATTTCGAGGTTTGGTCAGAAGAACAGAAAGGGCTTCTACTTCCAAAAATTTGGATTCGTATTCTCAAGGTGCCTAGCAAGCTGCGGGAAATCTCTGTTTTGTGGGCTCTTGGTTCGATGGTGGGAGCCACATAGATGGTTGACATGGTAACTTCTAAAAATTCTCCATATGGTAGAGTGCTTGTTACTGTGTTAGACTCGAAAGCGATACCGGAGCAACTGGGTGTTGTCATTGGAGATCGCTGGTTCGAGTTCCCGATCGAGGTAGATAGCATTATTCATGGGGTTGAATCATATGTTGAGATATCTAATGATCCGGGGGGAAAGGACAATAACAATGATGATGAAAATGATGATCTATTGGGAGATGATGATCTGATGGGTGGGAGAAATACCACGGACAGGCAGCATAATGCAAGTTCGGGCCCCAAAAACAATTCTGATGTTGATATGGACACACGTAACAATGCGGAGCAGCCAGGTAACCAAACCTCTGGTTTCCAACAAAAAAACTTATGGCACATGAGATTTTAGATATGGTTACAGGTGATCTTTTTGAGGAGATTGCGAATAGGGTCATGGCTGAAAATGATGGCAATGAAGGCTCAGTGATGGAGTCGTTGGGTGCTGATGGCAAGTTTGTGTGCAGCAGGGATGCAACCACTTGTGAGGGAGTTACTGGCGAGGCGGTAGCTTTCAAAGTTGCGCCTGCAGCAACACCTACACAATTGCAGCAGTTGGACGTTATCGTTGGGAGCACAGACGTGGTGGGTGACATGGCCATGGATGCGGCTGATATACACAAGGTGGGTGGGGCTGACCAGGAGGGCTACTCTACCACTGAGTCTTGTGCAGAGGCTGTTTCGTTGGGTGTCGTCGAGATGGATGGTCGCGAGGAGGCTTTGGTGACGCCAGTGAAGGCGTTTCCTTGCAAGCCCAGGGACCTAGTTGCCACTCTAGCGCGAGAAGGGCGGGATCTCTTGACGAGCACTCATTGGCAAGGGCACAACGGCTTACTACAAAACGCAACCTTGATCAAGGTACTTGCTCAGGCTCTTTCTTCTGCCTTTCAGATAATCGCATTATTAAAAATATTACCAACCTAGGTGTAATTTTGGGTAACAATGATCTTGCAATTAAAAAGGTGACTAGGGAGATTAGAGATTTCGAACATGGTAGGATAGCCAATTCGCCGATATCTAATTCCAAAGTTAAACAAGATCTTATGAAAGATCATGATGAATTAGATACACTGGAAGATGATGGTCTTGACCATGTCGGTTTGAAGGATTTTAATTGTGATAAACTGGTGGATGGTCCGACATAGAGCAATAGTCAATTAGATGATATTTGTCTCTCTAAGTTGACACCAAAATCCAAGACCAGCAAAGAAAAAAAATATTGGAGGTCCCAGTTCATAAGAAAGGGACAAAAAATTAAAATTAAATATAAAGTTCCTAAATGAAAGGCATTTTTTGGAATAGCAGAGGTCTTCGGAACTTGGCTAAATTTGGATTTTTGTCTGATATTACTAATAAGCAGAACCTTGATTTCATTGCTCTTCTGGAAACTTGTAGAAAGAATTTTATGGATACAGAATTAAATAATATTTGTGGTGGTAAAATTTTTTTGTGGAGCTGGATTGACCCCAAGGGACATTCCGATGGAATCCTGTTGGGTATTAATCCATCCATCTTTGACATTGGTTTTATTTCACAAGGTGACTACCACATTAAATTTTGATTGAGAAATAAAAATGCTGATTTCCAATGGAATCTAATCGCAGTCTATGGAGCAGCTCAAGATGACCATAAACAAAGCTTTTTGACTGAGATAGTCCAATGTTGTCAGAATGAGTCTTTACCATTCCTTATGGGGGGTGATTTTAATATAATTAGAGGTCCAAATGAGAAAAATAATGATCGATATGATGATAGATGGCCATCTTTGTTCAATGCGGTCATTAATAGTCTAGATCTAAGAGAACTTGAATTGTCTGGCCAAAAATTCACTTGGGCTAATTCTCTGCCTCAGCCTACTTTTGAAAGGTTAGACAGAGTTTTGGTTTCCACAGAATGGGAGTTGAAATTTCCACGGGCCACCATTCAAGCCATACCACGTGAAATTACTTCGGATCATACACCACTCCTCTCTTTTGGTGACAGACGAGGTGCAAGCCAACCAATTTTCAGATTTGAATTAGGTTGGTTAACTCGAGATGATTTCCGGGAAGTAGTAGAAAGATCGTGGACGTCCGTTTGTGAAGGAAATACGGCCATTGATTTGTGGCAAAAAAAAATAAGAAGGCTAAGGCAATTCTTAAGAGGTTGGGCCAAAAATAAAAGTGGACACTACAGAAAAGAGAAAAAAGAACTCATCTCTAAACTAGATAAGTTGGACAAAAAAGCAGAAACCCAGACACTCAATCAATGGGAGATAGATCTAAAACAGACCCTCAAATTTTTGGTGATATGAACACCAAATATTTTCAGCTTATTGCAAATGGGAAACATATGAAAACGAGAATTTTCTAGCTAGAAGATGATGGAAAAATCATTAAAGGGGATGAACAACTTAAGAAATACATCACTGATTACTATCACGGTCTATTTGGCCCTTTTGACATCTCTCCTTTGACCATGGATGAGGGTAGAAGGGAGGATATACCGCAGGTGACAGATGATGACAAAGAGAAATTAATAGCGAAGTTCTCTTATAATGAGATTAGAGAGGCTATTTTCCAAATGGAACACAACAAGACACCTAGTCCGGATGGTTTCCCAGCTGAATTTTATCAAGCCTTCTGGGATCTAATCAAGAATGATTTAATGGCTATGTTTGTAGAATTCCACAATGGGACCCTTCCTCTCTATAGTCTTAATTTTGGAATTATAACCCTTCTTTCAAAGAAGGATAATGCAGTACAAATTCAACAGAACTGTCCTATCTGTCTCCTTAATGTGAGTTTCAAAATTTTCACAAAAGTGGCAGTTAACAGACTGACGCAAGTGGCGGATAAGGTCATCCGACCAACACAATCTGCTTTCATGCCAGGGAGATACATCTTGGAAGCGGTTGTAATTCTTCATGAAATATTACATGAACTTCAAAAAAATAAGATGAATGGGGTAATCTTAAAACTGGAATTCGAAAAAGCCTATGACAAGGTAAAGTGGTCTTTTCTCCAACAAACGCTGAAAATGAAAGGTTTTCCCGAGAAGTGGAGCTCATGGATTGAATCTTTTGTGTCTAAGAGAAGCGTTGGGGTCAAGGTCAATGATGACATAGGAAAAATTTTCCAGACTAAAAAAGGACTCAGACAAGGCAATCCATTGTCTCCTTTGCTCTTTAATCTTGTTGCAGATATGTTAGCGGTTATGATTGCTAGAGCAAAGCAGGATGGACAAATCTCGGGTCTTTTGCCCCATCTTGTAGGTGATGGTATTTCAATTTTACAGTATGCAGATGATACTATTATCTTTATGAATCATAATTTCGATGAAGCTAGGAACATGAAACTCATACTGACTATCTTTGAGCAGTTATCTGGCCTCAAAATAAATTACCATAAGAGTGAACTCTTGTGAAGCAAAGAAGGTAGAATCTGACTACATGAATATTTTTGGATGTCAGGTAGCGGAAACTCCTCTAACTTATTTGGAAATACCATTACACTATAAGAGAATAAGTAATAAAGACTGGAAGATTTCTATAGGTTTGAACATAAACTGAGTACATGGAAAGGCAAGTTGCTCTCCTATGGAGGCAGGCTTACTCTCATAAACTCAGTTTTAAGCAATCTATCTGTCTATATGCTTTCTTTCTTTGAAATCCCAAAAAAAGTTCTCAAAAAACTAAATTTTTATAGATCTAGATTCTTCTGGCAAGGAGATGGTCACAAAAGAAAATATAGATTATCTAAATGAGATATACTATGTAGACCAAAAGAACAAGGTGGACTAGGAATTATGGATTTAAAAGTCCAAAACAAATGCCTCTTAAGTAAATGGTTGTTCATACTTACTAATGAAGATGGCATTTGGCAGCAGATACTCAGGAATAAATACCTTAAATCCAAAGCCCTAACTCAGGTTGAGAAAAAACCTGGTGATTCACAGTTTTGATCAGGGCTTATGTCAGTAAAACAAGATTTTTTTAATTGGATGACGTTTAAAGTACAAAATGGGAAACAAACCAGATTTTGGGAAGACAAGTGGCTGGGGAACTCGGCCCTTAAAGATCAATATCCCAATTTGTTTAATCTGGTTCATCGCAAACATGTTACCGTTTATACAGTTCTTAATGGTGACTCTTTGAATGTCTCGTTTAGGAGACACCTTACGGGAAATAACCTGATGGACTGGATGGATTTGGGACTTCATGTTGCTAACATCCAGCTGGGAGATAATAACGACATAGGAATCTGGCAACTTCACAAAAGTGGCCAATTTTCAGTTCGTTCTATGTACTCAGCTCTATTGGATGTTCGAGCTCTACCCATAAATAAGCCCGTATGGAAATTGAAAATTCCTTTGAAAGTAAAAAATTTTATTTGGCTACTCCACCGTGGGGTTATCATGACAAAGGATAATTTAGCCAAGCGTAATTGGAAGGGGAGCAAACAATGTTGTTTTTGTATGAATGATGAAATAATTGTGCATCTCTTTTTCGAATGTCATATGGCTAGGTTACTTTGGAGGATAATTTTCATCACCTTCGGTCTTACAAAACCCAATAATATTGTGCATTTATTCGGGTCATGGCTGCAGGGTTTTATATGGGAAAAGAAAAAAGTTATGTTCACGGGCCTATGTGCGCTTCTCTGGTCAATCTGATTATCCAGAAATTATATAGTTTTTCATAATACTAAAAAAACAAACTGTCCAGATTCTTTTCAAGCTACCTATCTTATCAGGACTTGGACGATTTTGCAAAAGGTGGAGGACAAAGACTTGATTGTAGATGCATGTCGCGCCTTGAAAGTGACGGCGATGGACATCTTTGCGCGGAACGGGTGGCAGTTTAGTAATAGACTTTGTGACTTGTAATTTGCTTTCTGTTTAGTTATTAAAGTTTGTAATAAAGGCCGGATATAACTCTTTGATATAGAGGCCGGAATATTGTTTAATATTCTTTTATCTAAAAAAAATTATTTTCAACTACAGTACTGCCGCACACGGGAAACTACACCAGGAAACAAATACTCACGCCAAAGCTCATGTCGAAATAAATGCAAGAGCTGATCAAGGCCGATCACATCATGATTCATAAAATCCACAACCGGAAAAAGAACCTCCGGAACTGAAAACTCTGACGACGTCGATCGTCCGAGCAAAAGCAACCGTCAACCCGTCTTTTCTAGCAAGAACACCGCTAGCGCAGCCCCGCCAGGCGGCCCAGGCGTCGCGAGAACAGGAAGGGGGCAAGGCGCGTCGGGGATTCGCACCGTGAGAAGGTTCAGCATCCTGACCGCACGCGGGATTGCTGCTTTGCAGTATGATGCGCTTAAATTTGGCTTTGTAACTACCAACGGTTTCGCAACTGCAGAAATTCTTGAAGCAACTTATACTTATCCGGCTGCTGCAAAGAGGCTACAAGGAGTCTGGATTAACGTTACCTCTAGGCTCTAGCAGCGAGCAACGACAAAAACAACGTGGGGCGCCGGTGGACAGGAGAACAGGGGCACCGGTGGACAGGAGAACAGTGCACGCAGGTTCCCTTACCGGTGCGAACGGTCCGTTCCGGTTTGGGCCGGTACCAAACCGGCCCAAATTCAAAATTCAAATTTGAATTCAAAAAAATTAAAAATTTCTAAAAAATTTCTAAAAATACTTTAAGGTGCGACGAATCTAATGGTGTCAATTTTTCTTAAAAATTCGTTCGTTTAACATACTTTTCGGGGATTTAAAGTTAAAACAAAAAAGAAAAGGAAAAAAAATAAGACGGCTCATTAAGGCCCACTTGGTAAACCGGTCAAACCGGCCGGTAAACCGGTCGCCGGTATACCGGTCCAAACCGGTTACTCATGCGATTTTAAATTTGGATTTGAATTCAAACCGGTCAAACCGGCCGGTAAACTGGTCAAACCGACCGGTAAACCGGTCTAACCGGTCGGTATACCGGTACGAACCGATTGAACTGAGTTTTTTGAATTCAAATTTGAATTTGACCGGTTTCTACCGGTAACCGGTCAAACCGGTCCGGTTTACCGGAACCGGAGGGCGCCGGTTTGGGTAAACCGGTCGGGAAAAAAACCCTGAGGTGGACAAGGGCGGGTTGTGGCAGGGAGAGACGTGTGCCACTCTAAAGAAGCTAATCCTTGCCATAACGCCAGGCACGAGGGAAGGTAGCCATCCGGCCAATCAATTTGCTTTCCATATTTCCATAAAAACAGTGCGCATGGACCTTTAGAAAATAAATTGCGGCGACTTCCAAAAAGAGCACTTGGTTGCTTCCAAAATTCAGGGGTCCGATGGCTTGTTACAATGGAATGGAAAGTGTGGGTATATCGTATGGGTATGCAGAAGCTTTGGAGAAAAAACTTTATTTTTTTGGTAGAAACATTTTCTTTCTATCAAAAAATGGGCCTCCACCCTCTTTCGTCAAACCTTTTGGCCTGACAAGTGGAACCTCTATAAGGGGTGGACCTAATTTTGATGAGAAAGATTTCACTTCAACTTTTATAGTATATAGTGTATTATAGATTCGCATTCAAAACAAAATCCTAACGGCCGACAATTCACGCCTCCGGGATGGCATATCAAGCTTCCTGTGCTCCCTACAATGGACCTATGGAGACTGGCCAGCTCCTCTGCTTACTTTATCCTATTGCCAAGGCAGTTTGGATCCAGGTCGTCCTATCTTGGGAGCGCTGGACTCTTCCCCAACAGACCCATCCGGCAAATTTTGATTGCATCAGTAATTGGTGGGATGCAACAGCAAAGACTGTGCATAAGAACCAGCGTCACGATTTCAATGAACTGTAATTTCAACGGTCTGGTGATATACATTATGTGGAATTTGTGGAAAGAGCGGAATCGGCGCATTTTAGAAAACATACTCCAATCGGCACAAGACGAAAAAGATAAAAGAGGATCTTGTGCAATCCAACAGTGTTTAGTAACACAACCTTTTAGTGTTAGTTTTCTGAGAAAGGGCATAGGGGTTGTTCCTGTTTCACGTCGATCCTCTTTTCTGTTCGCGACCGGGGTGCCGCGCGTTGCACCTTAAACTCTTTTCTTTCTCTCTTAATTGTAAGGCAGAGCTCCTGCCATTACGTTCAAAAAAATAGGTGGGACCGCAGCTATATCAACGTCGTTCTTGCGCAAACTTGTTCACTCGCTTGCTAGCTGACAGCATGATCAACGATGGCTATGCAGCCTATGCCCTATGCATGGTTGCTTCTGTCGTCGGGTGAAGTTTCCATGCTGCCCTTGCTTTAGCTAGGCGAGGACGAACGCAAGTTCACCAGTCCTGCAACTCACTGTTCACTCGCCGAACCTGACCCCACCGGCACTCCCCTCCGCTACTCACTTTCCAGTTCCAGCTGAGTGGAGAAAGACGCCTCCGATCTGATGCCTGTGCTCTGCTAGCCCAAGACGCTCCATGCACTGGGGATTTATTTTTCCCTCCGCGCCGCCACACCAACCTAAAGGAGTGAAAGAGCCAATGAGAGAAGGGAAGGAAGAGAAATAAAGGAGGAAGAAGGCGATGAACCCTGGACCCCAAGCTATAATCGACAAACCCGGAGGCCAGAGTGAGGAGGAGTATGCAAGGAGGCGAGCTGAACTAGAGCTAGGAGGAGGACGAAGATGGTCACCGCAAGCTCAAGGAAGCCCATGCTGCTAATTCGGATTTAATGAGCTTATAGGGGCACATGCCCCCCTTCATCCGCCACCACACCTGCCACCGCCGCTGGCCACCACCCACTGGCTGTCGCACCCTGCCCGGCCGGTAGCGTACTTGGGGTTATAGCAATCTCATTCCTATTTAACAAAATTAGTGGCTGGGAATTTAATTTTGATGGTGAAGCATCCATACAATGAGACAGCTATGGAGGGTCCAATCAGACGAGATCCGCAACTTGTAGACCCTTCACAGCTATCTCGGTGTACGTATGCTTTGCCATCAAAATTGACATTGCAGCCACTAATCCCGTTAAATGGGAGTAGGATTGCTATGACCCCAAGTACGTTGACGGTCGGGTAGGGTGAGACAGCAGGTGGGTGGTGGCCAGCGACGGTGGTAGGCGTGGAGGCAGATGAAGGGAGGCGTGTGCCCCTATGCCGACAGCTATCTCTGTGTACGGATGCGTTTAGTAACACAACTTTTTAGTCTTAGTTTCTGAGAAGGGGCATAGGGGCTGTTCCCTGTTTCACGTTGATCCTCTTTTCTATTCGCAGCCGAGGTGTCGCGCATTGTCCCTTAAACTATTCTCTTTATCTCTTAATTGTAAGGCAGAGCCCCTGCCATTACATTAAGAAAAATTGATGGGATCGCAGCTGTATCAGCGCCGTTCTCGCGTAGACTCTCGTTCGCTCGCATGCTAGCCGACAGTGCGGTCGACGATAGTTATGCGGCCTATGCCCTATGCATGATCGCTTCAGTCGTCGGGTGGTTCTGATGCTACCCCTGCTTTAGTTGGGCGAGGACAAATGCCAGTTCACCAGTCCTGCAATTCACTGTCCACTTACCAAACTTGACTACTCCACCGGCGCTCCTCTCCGCTACTCGCTTTCTTGTTCCAACTGAATGGCAAAAGGCACCTCCGATCCAACACCTGTCTCACCGCATAAGGGTGACGAACCTTAGACCCCGAGGTATAAACCACGAACTCGAAGGCCGGAGAGAGGAGGAGTAGGCGAGGAGGAGAGTTGAACCAGAGCTGGAGGATAAAGACGATCACCGCGAGCTCGAGGAAGCCCATGTCACCAATACGAATTTAATGAGCGTAGGGGCACATGCCCCTCTTCATCCGCTGCCACGCCGGCCACCACCCATCAGCTATCCCACCCAGCCCGGCCGGTAGCATACTTAGAGTCATAATAATCATATTCCCATTTAACAGGATCAGTGTCTGGGATGTCAATTTTGATGGTGAAGCATCCGTACGTGAGATGGCTGTGGAGCGTCCGGTCAGCCGAGATGGTAAAGCATCCGCAACTTGTTGACCCTCCACAGTTATCTCTGCGTACGTATGCTTCGCTATCAAAATTGACATCCCAGCCATTGATCCCGTTAAATGGGTACGCTTATGGTCGCGCGGGGTGGGACAACTGGTGGGTGGTGGCCGGCGATGGTGGCAGGCATGGCGGTGGATGAAGAGGGCGTGTGCCCCTACGCCCACAACCATCTCAGCATACGGATGCTTCGCCATCAGAATTGACATCCCAGCCGCTGATCTTGTTAAATGGGAATGGGATTGTTGTGACCCCATATATGCTTACCAAGTTGACAAACTTGCCCATGAGACCATTTTAACTCCAGGTGCCAACAAGTTAGCAGAGATCACATATGCGATGATGTCCAACACCTTCGAGGCCACGCTCATCGATGACATTGGAGTCAGGAAAGTTCTCTTCAACAATGCACAGGGGATGGTGCAGTGCTTCTCCCATGTCAACAACTCACGGTTCCTTCTTCAACTGGCTATGAGTGTGGTTACTGGGCCTTGTGGTAAGGAGATTCACATAAAGGTGGATCTAGAGATTCACATCAGGGGATGAAGCATTTAGAAGCCGAACTCTATATAGCCAACGGAATCTCAAGTCAATTTCATGTGGTTGATGGTGGCAAAGTTGAAATGAGCGTCATCTAGTACCCACCTATCCCACAGGTAATCTCTTCGTTCTAAAAAACTTTGATGGTGGCGAAGTTGAAGTGTTTATTTAGCTTAATTTGTGTTAAGATCCATCTAATTAAAGCAATACCTTGCATGGTAGTTTCTACTTTTCTAGTTCCAGTGCATACATGTCGTTATTGATGATCTAAAAGTTTAAAAATTAAATAAACAACACAGCTTCCAATCACAACTGCTAAAGTAATTAGAGGTAACAAGGTCATTTCTTAGGATGGGTAATGTGTCTGAATTTTTCTAAAATGACTGTTTTTAGGGTGGAGGAAGTAACAAAATAATTAAGAGATTGTACAGAACTACCTATTCGCTTGCACCAGACGTTGAGGACATTTATCATTTCTGGCCCCTTCTTCTAATAATTAAAGTCCCATGCTGCAGATGAGGAATTGGTACCTACATGAATTAATGTACACCATAGGAGATGAAGGGATGTCATATACTGGGTTCATAATGACTCTTCGTCGCATTCTCGCCGACCACCCGAACCGCAAGGGTGAGGATATCGTGGATGGACACGAAGACCCAAATCTCTCATTCACCCGGCAACATGCAGTGCTCACCTGCCTGGGGACGAATAGCTATGTTCGCATCAAACTTCAAATGGCGGCCACGGGAGCATTCACAGTCCTAACATAGGTCTTGTTTGGATCCATGGGTTATTTCTTAGTCCACGCCCAAATAGTCCCAAATAGCCCAAAGAGAGCCAAATAGGAGGGCTATTTTTGAACTATTTGCAAATAGCCTACCAAAAAAATATCCCCCAAGGGGTGCTATTTGGGCCTATTTTGTGTGGGCCCATTGAATCTCTCACTCTCTCTCTCGTAAAAGTAGCAGTCTAATGATTGGAAAAGTGATTTATGAGCCAAATAGCCTTTGGATACAAACAAGTCAAGAGCTATTTTATTGAAGAGCTATTTTCTTAAGCTAAACTTTAGCCCTCAAAATAATTCTCGGCTATTTCTCCAAACAGGGCCATAGACATGCAAGACTTGCGCATCCTTGACTACTTCATGTCTGATGACATAAATACCGTCCCACCAGGCCAGTGTGCATATTGCTTGGCCAAGTGATGTTATTATTTATTTCCCTTTAATTGTTTTCTTGTGACAAATCATGTCGTGCATTGCTGGTTGATCATCATCATGCATACGCATGGCCTGGAACACTAGTTCGTCCCTTTATTTACTAGTTTTATTGGGCTTCGGGTGACTTTTTCCCGTAATTTTTTCGTGGGATTTCAGGCAAATTTTTTTGGGGGAATCCATGCTAGAACATCTGTGAGCATGACAATGGTGACTCCCAAGCAAATCCCCTACTAAAGTGTCATGAATTTTATGATTCCCCAAATTTATTCTTCACTTAGGGTTTTCTAAAATTCTCGAAATCGATTATGGATTAATTCATTCATCTTCTGTGAGGGAAGCAGGTAGCGGGGGAAGAAGAGATCGGAAGGAATGGAACAGGGACAGGAGTGTGCAAGCACGAGGATGAAGAGTAGAGGATAGATTAGTCTTGAGGAATAAGTTGATGTTTACAATAATTGTTGCCTCTCCCCTCTGCTCTCCAAGTCTCATATACTATCTCATGTTTTGGGCCAGTTTACATGCTGAGCCACTCAAGCCCGGACACAGCCGCATTGGGCTTCTTTGTTCTTGTTCTGCGATACGGTCCATTATCGACGATAGCCTGCTAACAGTCTCCCCCTCTTGAAACACCAATTGCCCCCAAGCTGGTGCATGTGGAAAAAGGTCCACAAGATCTTCCCAGGTTGCCATTGATGAGGGCCAATGTTGGTATTTTTTAACATTCACGAGTAAATCCGCAAGCATACAGATATATTGTTGTAGCTTTCACTCGTGAGTATTCAAGAATATCGTATCCACAAGGAATGTGTGTACTAAGCTTCTAGCTGATTCATCCACGGACAGACATGAGTAAGGTAGGCGAGGATAGAGAGGATTTCTAAGGTTAAGAATTTCTGGTAAAGATAGGTTCAACCTCTACTTTCTTACTTCGGGCGGCAGTTTGACCCCGGTTTGCTAGGACCCTCCGACCAATAGCTCTACGCCATACCCGAATAGGGGGGAGTACAAGGCACAGACAAGGCTGTCACCACCTGACGCCTACCCCTCAATACTATGGGCATGAGGCAAACAAAGGTAATCTAGCCTCCTGGAGTCTAGATACTACATCTATGCTGTCGATTGCGGCTCTAGCGTCAATCAGGGTTACCCATCTCTATCAGGGGCCCTCTACTAGAGCATCCGTTATAAAAACGGACGATGATCCCGAAAGCAAGTAAAGAATAGAACTTAACCAAAAGAGTCACCACCATAGGAGATCTCGAATCCTCACTTAGAAAGGAAGCATCCCTTGAGGTACAAGATCGAGGACGAGTACTGACAGGCTGGCACCTCCCCCGAACTACCCCTCATTCTCTCCTTATTTCCTAGCCACTACGGAGGCAGGGCTTCGCCTTGGAGTGGAGCTCTTCTCTTATGTTGTGTTTGAATGGGGGTTCTCCTCCTTATATACTCCTCTAAGGTTGGTTCATGGCTGAGTTACACATGGAAATATTATGAACCATCTTGGGGGAAGTGCGGGGGTTCTTCCCACCAAATATGAGCGAGACGGGAAGCTGTCAAGGATCAGGTTTGGCTGAACCCTGGATGTTGCCTCTCGCGCCGCCTTTCATCTGGGACACTGCCAGGTGAGTCCTCAAGTGGGTACGGGGTGGTTGGCGTTAAGTAGGCAGTTTCCTCCTGTTTATGGGCCCTTGAATCCATGCGCCAGCATTTCTTGGCCTCTTGGGTTGAATTGCTTCGGTGTGTGACCCTTCCAATTCTCGTGCATGCATAGATTGCTCTAAAATTTACTTTTCCCTCTGTTTGAGTATGGTTTTCCTCCGTATGCAGACACGGTCTCCTGTAAATAGTGATTCACCAAAACTCATGAAAATGATTAGAATTAAACTCTTATTTCTAGTTTGGTGTTTGTTTTGTCACTATTTTTTATAGGAGTTGACGGTCAGATATGACACTTCAGGACTACCAACAACCACCCCACACTTGGTCTTTTGCTCGTCCTCGAGTAAAGATTTGAGGACTAATGTGGGCCATCTCCTTAAGTGGTATGGTGCATGTATATAAGTTATTCTAAGCCTTACCCTTTTTACTTATGAATTTTGAAGTGTCTACCATGCAGTCTTGGGTAGTTGAGGAATAGAAGGGATTAGAATCAAGCCACCTTTACTTCTGTTGCTCAGATATATTGGGTTTTCTAAAGATTTTCAGAACAGACTTAGACTTTCTCCTTGAATGATTCTCTCAAATCAATCAATGTGTATGGTTTAACAAGGCACTAATTGGCCTCTTCTTTCCCTACTTCTAGTAACGCCTTTTGTGGAGCTCAGGGTAGGAGATGAAAAGGAAACATACTTGCATTGCATATGTTGTGAAGTCAAAAACTGGACCCAAGGAGAAGCAAATCATACACTCTAATCAAGATGTGCAAGTGTGTGGAAAATATGTGGATGGAAGAGGTATGGAAACTCCTCTTTATATAATCTGTCTCCCTTTTGAAATGTTTTTTAGGACATGGCTATCTTCACTTTTTATTATATTTTTATTTTTCATATATTTGGACCTTCATGTGTCTAACTATTTTTCAATTATGGATACATTTCAAGTCACCATATATGGGCAAGTACATTAGAGCCATCTAATAGACGGTCTTATGCAATGACAAATCAGTTTGAGATGACTTACAAACTTTACAGTGGATTGTATTTTTTGTTGTCTTATAGGAGTACCATGTGAGTAGCATGATGACAACAACTCATACAATGGTGATGATGTGGTCTCATAACAGTCCTTAATTTTAGCTTGTGATACCGCAACAACCAAGTTCTGTTAAGCCGGTGTTGGCATTTCTTAGCGTCATCACTAGGATTGTTAGTCCATAGCAACGGCGCCAGAAAATGCTTGTGCCCAGTATGTCTTAATGTTTATAGAAGGATCCGCAAGCACATAGATATACCATTGTAGCATTTCACCTGGAGAGTATTTGGGTATCATTATTTATATTTTCCCAAAGGATGGCATGTGGTAAAGTTACTTTACTTGGTACATAATCATGTCGTTGTGAATAATCTATAGATGCAACTCATACAAGGTTAAGTCATAAACAATGATAACAGGGTAATGTGACACACACAGCCAACTCTCAAGGAGAAAAAATAAATAAAGAATAAAAGAATAACACTAAGGTTACAGGAGCATAGGCAAAGAACAAGGCCCTAAGGTATCTATTCGTGTTAGCAAGGGCTACACTACGCACATGGTTAGGGCTACAGGTGCTAAGAAAATAGGAATATAAGGGAGAATGTCCCAACCCGGGTACTGTTAGGATCATTACATATTTTAGAACTCCTACACCGTACCCGAACATCGGGGAGTGCACTAACCACGACAAAGCTGTCATGGCAGACGGACATGGCTGCCGCTACACTTGTCGTCTACCTGTGTCACACCGTGGAGCATAGTTATATCTGAGGGATCCCGCATACACGAGCACCATGTCCGTGTATGAGGTCACTACTCTAGCGTCCCACCCTTTGGATGGACAAGTAAACCACTAAGGTAAGCCCAAAGGCACAAAGAACCGATATTCATATCGAGATTTTCTGGCCTAACTATATACTTTGCATAACTCATGATAAAACTAAGCATGGATTGATAAACTATCGAGATAGCATAGCAACTATGGATAGACTCTATATTGTGAATAGATTACTGACAGGTTGAGTACAAAGCCATACCAAATGTCAAGGATTGCTCTCCGACCTCGAGAATGACTTGCACTCACTAAGAAAAAGTTATAGCCTAGCTCCACTAGCCTAAGGATTATAGGTAGCAAGAGAGAGGGAGAGAGGCTTGATGTGATGGTGTGTGTTGTGAAGCGGGGCGGGGTGAGGCCCCTTTTATAGCTTGGAGGCTCGGTTCCCGCCATCTCTAAGCATGAAAACGTTATCCACGGGGATGAGGATGAGTAGGGGGCACACCATGTCAAGATGCACCTGGACTGGAATCAGTCCAGGTTCGGCCGACCTTGGGGGTCGGTCGATGCCCAGGTGGCACTCCCCAATTCTGCTTCCCCTGGTTCGCTCACATGTGGGCTCTAGTGTTGATCCTCTCAGGTACATTTCTTGGTGCACCCGTTTGCTCTGCCAGGTGAGCCCTCTTTGTAAGTATTACGCATGATAGAATCTTCTGTGTATTTTTGTCGCATGATGCTTTCATCTTATTCCAGACTTGTATCCCTAAAATGGCTAGATGAACAAAACAACTGTGGTACTAGGTTAGTGATACAAATATGTGAGTAAGATATATAGTTTTCGTTTATTATTGAGTATAGTTGACGGCTATATTTTGCACTTAAGAACCGTCAACTGCAGGCACTTATAAGATAATCCACCTACAAAGTCAATATATAATTAAAAAATAACCTGCAATGGATAATCGTTATATTTTTTCGAAGATTACATCTTTTTGCCTATAAGGCCGAACATGTAGTCGCCACTCGCTCCTAGCAAAACTAACAGTTTTAACTCATTATCAATACCTCTTACACTACTCCAGGACCCTTCATTACTGCCGGTTCAAAATGTGCATCACCAATGGTTTGGCTACCTGTTGGATTTAACTCGACCGTGATAGGGTGGGGCATCACCACCAGTCCGTTAAAAAAAAGAGAGAAAAAGCACCAGCATGCCTGCTACTACCCCGCGCCCCGCCACGGCCACACTGGTCGGCAGTTGCGCGCCGCCATCCCTGCCATGCTGCCGTAGCCATGCACGCCTCCGCTGCCGTGCGTGCTGCCACATGCCTGTCGCTGCCCGCGTCTCTGCCCGCCAGTAGCCACGCGCCGCTGTAGCCACACACGCCTTCATTGTCTGCTCGCATGCGCCGACTGCCATTGCTCCCCGGATCTGCTCCCGCGCGCCGACCACCCCTGCTCCCCCACACCTGTTCCCACTCACCGACCGCCACTGCTCCCCCATGCCTGCTCTCTCCCGGTGGCTGCCACTGCTGCCTCGCACCGGCCGCGGCTCCCGCGCGCCGACCACGACTGCTCCCCTATGCTGGCTGCCCTGTGCGTCGGTCGCCGCAGGATTGGAGGGGAGGAGCAGCGGAGGTGGCAGTAGGGAGGGTTGGAGGGAGGAGAGCCACGGGAAGAGGGAGGGAAGGTGGCGACGGAAGGGAGAGAGCAGCGGGGGAGGAGCGGTGACATGGAAAGAATTGAATGGAGGAACAGCGGGAGAAGAAAGGGAGGGGAGGGCGCTACGGGGAAAGAGGGAGGAGAGGAGGCGACAAAGGAGAGAAGGGAGGCAGCGGGAGAACAGGTGCGGCGCGGGAGAGAGAAGATGGGAGAGGAAAAATGAGAGGTGGAGGAGGGAGATGGAAAAAATTAGGGTGATGAGCATCACCGCCAGTTCGTATTACGACCCGGCCATGATGACCACTTTCACTGCCGGTTCGTATTACAACCCAGCGGTGATGTCCATCAAACACATCACCAACGGGTCGTATTATGACCCGGCGGTGATACCTCTTTGGAACCGACGGTGATGAGGCGTTTGCAATGAGTTATTCTGTAGTAGTAATTTGCTAGTTTCCAGAAATATTTGACACGCTACGAGGCTGAGAAAGACCCAACGCCGTAAACAACGGACCACACAACGTCAGCAAACCGGCATTTGAAGATAAGGTGTTTAATTATTTCATCTTTGTGACAAAAGCAGCATTTTTTTGCTCTCTTGTTAATTGCGTTTTGCAATTATCTTTTGTTGAAACCACTCCCCTCAAAAAGTATTGCATAAAGATCTTAATTTTTAAAGGACATTGACAAACTACGGGCAAGGCATGCTTTCGTGATGTCCTGATCGTCTCCACCACTGTTTTGCTCTTTCTCAAGTCTCAACTGCAGCCATTGTGGACTGACTGACTCTTAACAGGCAAAACCTAGACGCAGACATGAACCGTCGTAAGCTGGGGTTTGTTTCCACCTTAATTGACTTGAATGGATAGCAAGTGCTGCAGACAAGTTGATCCCTGCACACCGCGCCGCGGGCGTCTCTCGCGTGAAAGGAACCACAGGACAGTGCACTCCGGTGGAATTTCTGCGCACTTGCCGTGTAAATAAATGTGTTGGCCTTGTACTATAGATAGTGGCCGAAACAAGGCCCTAGCAGCTATGTCCCAGTAGAAATGTCGCCCTCAATGTAGAATTGAGGCCCAAGGTGACACCGATAGTGCCTACTACTGTTGCATGGTCAGGCTCGTGACGTGGTATGGACGCTGTCTCTTGGCTGCATTAGTTCCTAATCGAAGATGCGATCAAGTGGTGGTTGCCCTATCGCTCTCTGGCCGGCTGTACCAGGATTAGATATTAATTAGATGTATTGTCAATATTTTCATTCGGTCGCTAATGGTAAACATACAAATCAACGCGACTTCAAATTAGAACAAGAGGAGGGATTAAATAGTGGATGATGCTGAATAGAAGTATATATCACAAATTAATACAAGGGGTTATTTGGACCACCAGACGATAATAATTTTAACATGGTGGAAAATCAGAACCATGATATATCTCAGGTGGTGGAGGATGAAAATAATCTCCTGAGAACGCCGTTGAGAGAGAGAGGGAGGTAAATGAGGGGGCGTTCCAAAACACTTCAAAAATTACTCGTTTGATTCTTATACATGATAACTATTCTTTTCTTTCAAATTCTTACTTAGTTAATTTATTTGAAGATAAATTCTGATCCGGTGAGAGACGCCAGCGTGATTCAGCTAGATCTATGGCCAACACTACTACTAATAAGGGAGAATTGGAAAGAGGCCATTACAAATCTTCAAGTTTGGAAATACGCCACTGGAATTCATGTAATTAGAAAAACACCATTATAATTCTTCATCTACCACAGCCAAGCCATTCTGTACATCTCCCGCGTAGATGGACCCACCTGCCAGGCCATGTATTTTTCTTTCTTCCTGTATTGCTCCTGGGCCCATCCGTCAGCACTTTGACCAGGGAACGGGCTGTTGGAATTAATGTGGGTTATGCCCATATTATTTTCAATTAAATCATATAAATTCAAAGGCTATATAAATTGCTAGGTGCAATAAAATGGTGGTCTGAATGTATTTGATGACTGAACTAGTAACAGTTACATTATGGTTGCGGTTACCAGTAACCCCCATGCTAAAGGCAGAGGTTACTAGTGAATAATGGACACTTATGTCGTCCAGGTTCATCCTCTACACTTCACCTTCCATAGGCTATAAGAAGGAGTCCTTTTTCAGCCATATACACGAGTACGAACGCATCTCAGCCTTCCCTGTTGAATTGCCTTCTGAGTTCTTCCCGTCCCGGACCTCTGCGCACACAGAGGATCGGGAGAGCAGGCCTCCGGAACCACGCCCGGGCCTGTGACACCTGCTCGGGTGTGCCGAGCGATCAGGTTTTTGGGGAGCGTATCACGGCGCGACTGCTCGCTCTTTCCCGGCGATCGCGATCTTCATCGACTCCTCTTCGCGCGCCTGATCTACGACAGCAATCGGCTGCGCGTTCCTCCTGCATCGGCTGCACGCATTCCTGCATTGGTTGCGTGTTCGTACGAGGGACTGCACTGCGAACCTCGTCCTGCACCGAATTTGTACGACGACTTCAAGCAACGTACCATGGCAACTGGTGCGAATGGAGCCGCCGGTGCCTTCGGCACTGGTCCCTCCGCAGGGTACATTCTGATCCTATTTCTATTTATCGGTTTTCTTGTGATGTTAACTGGTAACGTAGAAAATGCGAAAACTATCATCACATATTTGCTGCTATTTTCCCGATTAATATGGATTAAATTTAACATGAATATGCCTAAATTTCTAACAATCCAAAAACCTGATCGGCATTTTTCTGTTAGTGGTTTTGCTGCTGCGTTGAAACTGGAACCGTTTGATGGCTCGTTTTATAAGAGGTGGAGGTCTCGGATGATACTGTGGTTGATAGCGATGAACTGCTACCAGGTTGCACAGGGGAAGCCTGAACAGTACACTCCTGAGGAGGAGAGTCGGTTCGAGGCAGCCGATAACCTATTTCGAGGCGGTGTGATAAGCGCTCTTGCTGAAAAATATGTTGATTCCTACCTCTCTTTTAAAACTAGGAAGGAATTATGGGATGCATTGGATGAAAAATTTGGTGTTTCTAATGCTGGGAGTGAGTTGTATCTCATGGAGCAGCTTTACGACTAGAAGATGGTAGGGGACCGTCCTGTTGTTGAACAAGCTCATGAGATACAAGTTCTGGCAAAGGAACTCGAACAAATGGACAAGACCCGTCCATGCGCGTTGCCTGACAAGTTTGTGGCTGGCGGTATCATCGCTAAGCTGCCACCTTCTTGGAAGGATTTTGCTACTTCTCTAAAGCACAAGAGGCAAGAGTTCAGCGTGGCTGATCTCATTGGGACTCTTGATGTTGAGGAGAGGGCGAGAGCAAAGGATACGCGCGGGAAAGGCGTCGAGTCTTTTAGTGCCAATGTGGTGCAGAAGAAAAATTCCAATGCATCTCATAATAAAAGGAAGAAGCAGGAGAAGAAAGATAAGCCAAAGCAAACAACCATGTTCAAGAAGTAAAAGGGCAAGAAAAAGAATGAGGGCTGTTTTGTTTGCGGGAGCACTGAGCAGTGGGCAAGTGCGTGCCCAGGCAAATATGTTCAGCCAAAGAAATCAGCAAACATGGTGATTAGCGAGGCTGCAGGAACATAGGGGTATGGTAATTTTTTACCTACTGTTCTTTCAGTCTGTCATTCACCTGAGTGGTGGATGGATACTGGGGCTAATGTACATGTGTGTTCTGATATTTTCTTGTTTTCTTCTTACCAGGCCGGCGTGACAGGAGATTTGTTGATGGGGAACGGATCGCATGCGTGTGTTCTTGGTGTTGGTATGGTAAATCTGAAGTTTGCTTCGGGGAAGACCGTGCAGCTGAAGAACATACAGCATATCCCCTCCATCAAGAAAAATCTAGTTAGCGGCTCTCTACTGTGTAGAGATGGTTTTAAAATAGTTCTTGAGTCGAAATAAATGTGTACTTTCTAAGTATGGGACATTTGTTGCAAAAAGCTATGTGTGCGGAGGCTTGTTCTGCTTTTCTTTGCATGATGATGGCTGTAATAATGTGGCGAACAATGTTTTAATTTCGAATGAGTCGAATATTTGGCATTCACGGCTTTGTCATGTAAATTTCGGTTGTATGTCGCGGTTAGCAAATCTGAATTTAATCCCTAAATTTAATCTAGTCAAAGGTTTTAAATGTCATGCGTGTGTGCAATCTAAGCAACCCCGCAAGCCTCACAAGGCTGCGGAGGCGAGGAACTTAGCGGCATTAGAACTTGTTCATACCGATTTATGCGAGATGAATGGCGATTTGACTAGAGGCGGCAAAAGATACTTCATGACTTTTATAGATGATTGTACTAGATTTTGCTATGTATATTTGTTAAAAATGAAAGATGAGGCGTTACATTACTTTAAGATCTATAAAGCTGAAGTAGAAAACCAACATGAGAGAAAAATTAAACAGTTAAGGTCTGATCGCGGTGGAGAATATATTTCCAAAGAATTTTCCGATTTCTGCGCTGAGCATGGGATTATTCATGAGAGGACACCGCCATACTCATCTGAATCCAATGGGATTGCCGAAAGAAAGAACCGCACTCTAACTGAGTTGGTTGACGCCATGTTAGAGACCGCGGGCTTATCTAAGGAATGGTGGGGTGAGGCAATTTTGACTGTATGTCATGTCCTGAATAGAGTGCCCACAAAGAATAAAGAAATTTCACCATATGAGGAATGGTACAATAGGAAATTAAATCTCTCATATTTGCGCACTTGGGGTTGTTTGGCCATGGTGAATGTGCCAATTAACAAGAAGCGCAAACTTGGACCTAAAACTGTTGATTGTGTTTTCCTTGGTTATGCTATGAACAATGTGGGATATAAATTCATAGTTGCTAAATCTGGAGTACCTGAGATGGCTGTGGGTACAATTTTTTATTCCAGAGATGCTACATTTTTTGAGAGTGAATTTCTGATGAAAAATAAACATAGCACTTCTAGTCATGAATCTGTAGTTCCCCATGAGCATTTTTCACCGGTTATACACAATGAAGAACCCCTTGCATAGAATCCTGAGGACGATGACAATGGAGTCGCTCGAAAGAGCAAGAGGTAGAAGATTGCAAAATCCTTTGGTGATGACTTCATTGTGTACCTTGTGGATGACACACCCAGTACCATTGAGGAGGCATATTCCTCTCCTGATGCCAACTTATGGAAGGAGGCAGTAAGGAGTGAGATGGATTCAATTATGTCTAATGGAACTTGGGAAGTTGTCGAACGACCATATGGGTGCAAACCTATTGGGTGCAAATGGGTGTTTAAGAAAAAGCTTAGGCCTGATGGTACTATTAAGAGGTACAAGGCAAGACTTATGGTTAAGGGATATTCACAAAAGGAGGGTGAAGATTATTTCGACACTTATTCACCTGTTGCCCGTTTGACCACGATTCGAGTATTACTTTCCCTAGCAGCCTCACATGATCTTCTCGTTCATCAGATGGACGTTAAGACTGCTTTCCTTTATGGAGAGTTAGAGGAAGAGATCTATATGGATCAGCCTGATGGGTTTGTAATAGAGGGTCAAAAGGGTTTGGTGTGCAAATTGTTTAAATCCCTGTACGACCTAAAGCAAGCACCTAAGCAATGGCACGAGAAGTTTGAGAGAACTTTGATAACGGCCGGCTTTATTGTGAATGAAGCTGACAAATGTGTATATTATCGGCATGGTGGGGGCGAGGGAGTTATCTTTGGGACCAGCCTTAATGTGATTAAGGAGGTAAAAGATTTCTGTCAAATAATTTTGAGATGAAAGATTTGGGAGTAGCTGATGTTATTCTTAATATCAAGTTACTAAGAGAAGGTAATGGTGGGGTTACTCTAGCGCAATCCCATTATGTGGAGAAGATTTTGGATCGCTTCGGGTTTAGCGATTGTAAACCTTCTCCTACACCTTATGATCCTAGTGTGCTATTAAAGAAAAATAAGAGAATGACAAGGGATCAGTTGCGATACTCCCAAATCATAGGTTCTCTCATGTATTTAGCTGGTGCTACGAGGCCTGACATCTCTTTTGCTGTGAGAAAATTTGAGCTGGTTTGTGTCAAACCCGGGAGATGATCATTGGCATGCTCTTGAGAGAGTGATGCGCTATCTAAAGGGCACTATGAGCTATGGCATTCACTACACTGGGTATCCGAGGATACTAGAGGGTTACTGTGATGCCAACTGGATTTCTGATGCTGATGGAATGTATGCCACGAGTGGATATGTGTTTCTGCTTGGAGGTGACACTGTTTCCTGGAAGTCTTGCAAGCAGACCACCTTAACGAGGTCAACTATGGAAGCAGAACTAATAGCATTAGACACCGCTAGCATGGAGGCTGAATGGCTTCGTGATTTTCTTATGGATTTACCGGTGGTTGAAAAAAACTATACCGGCTATTTCTATGAACTGTGATAATCAGACTGTGATAGTCAAAGTGAACAGTTCTAAGGATAACATGAAGTCATCCAGGCATGTTAAAAGGCGTTTGAAATCTGTCAGGAAATTGAGAAACTCTGGAGTAATAGCGTTGGACTATGTCCATACGACTAAAAATCTTGCATATCAATTTACAAAGGGACTATCACGCAATGTGGTAGATAGTGCATCGAGTGAGATGGGCATGAGACCCACTTGATGGACTGTTTCAGTGGTAACCTGTTCCATGAGATCGGAGATCCCGTGAATTGGAATGGCGAAACAAGCTGGAATTAGTCTGAGAGGAAAGACCCTTTATCGGTCCATCTCAGATGTATTTCTTTCCTATGCTGTATGGCAGGCTGGTTTTTACCTTAATGTGTTCTGAATGGCTTATGAGAAGCAAAGATATCATCCTACATGATATCTTCTGAGGAATGCACCTATATGAGTCCGATTGCTAGTCATAGTCTATGAGATGGTGGGAATCTCTAGATGCTCATGAATGGGCCAGGAGTATGACTTATACGCTCCAACCAGAGGGGATGCTCTAGGCAATCTAGTATCAGTAAAGAACATGGGTGAAACTTATTTCGCACAAGACTGACAATTCAAGACTTAGTCCAATGTTCAGTTGTGAAGAAGTGTAGTCTTTGTTCTAGGTGGATGTTCAACTTAACAGTCTCCATCGAAACACTGGTATATTAAACAACAGAGAAGTGAGAGCAATTCATATGTGCCTAAGAATTTGGTGGGGATTGTTGGAATTAATGTGGGTTATGCCCATATTATTTTCAATTAAATCATATAAATTCAAAGGCTGTATAAATTGCTAGGTGCAATAAAATGGTGGTCTGAATGTATTTGATGAGTGAACTAGTGACGGTTACATTATGGTTGCGGTTACCAGTAACCCCCATGCTAAAGGCAGAGGTTACTAGTGAATAATGGACACTTATGTCGTCCAGGTTCATCCTCTACACTTCACCTTCCATTGGCTATAAGAAGGAGCCCTTTTTCAGCCATATACACGAGTACGAGCGCATCTCAACCTTCCCTGTTGAATTGCCTTCTGAGTTCTTCCTGTCCCGGACCTCTGCGCGCACAGAGGATCGGGAGAGCAGGCCTCCGGAACCACACCCGTGCTTGCGACACCTGCTCGGGTGTGCCGGGCGATCAGGTTTTCGGGGAGCATATCGCGGCGCGACTGCTCGCTCTTTCCCGGCGATCGCGATCTTCATCGACTCCTCTTCGCGCGCCTGATCTACGACAACAATCGGCTGTGCGTTCCTCCTGCATCGGCTGCATGCATTACTGCATCGGTTGTGCGTTCGTACGAGGGACTGCACTACAAACCTCGTCCTGCACCGAATTTGTACGACTACTTCAAGCAACATACCATGGCAACTGGTGCGAATGGAGCCGCCAGTGCCTTCGGCAATGGTCCCTCCGCAGGGTACATTCTGATCCTATTTCTATTTACCGGTTTTCTTGCGATGTTAACTGGTAACGTAGAAAATGCGAAAACTGTCATCACATATTTGCTGCTATTTTCCCGATTAATATGGATTAAATTTAACATGAATATGCCTAAATTTCTAACATGGGTGTCCTCCTCTGCATCGCGAGCAGGGCGCCTCCCGCCTGCCCAGGCCGCCGCAGTCCGCCTGCCCGCGGTGTCGCCGCCCGCGCCAGCCCCTGGCCGCTCCACCATTTGCACGCACCGGCCCTGTCCGTCCCACCGCCTGCGTGCGCCCAGGCATGTGCGCCCCGCCACCCGTGGCATGGCCTGGCTGCGCTGCCGCCGCCGCCTGGCCATGCCATCTGCAGCACCTCTGGGCAAGCATGTCCGTCCCGCCGTCCGCGGCATGGTTTGCCGCCGCCGCCGCCTGGCCGTGCCGACTGCCCAGCCCCGCCGCTCGCCTGCCGATGCCTTTGCATGTGTGAAAATAATGTTGATGTACATATACTTGCTTTGAAACCAAAATTATGGATGGAGGGATCAATTATTTCTAGCTGCTAGCAAGGGCAGCGGAATGGGCAGCCGGCGGCGATGCAGGGGCGGGCGAGCGCGGGAGCAGGCTCGCGGCGGCGGCGCCCTCGTGCGTGCGGAGGAGAATGACGGGAGAAGAGAGGGATGGGCAGAATCCCTGCCCCGTTATCCAGGTATGCATATAGATGGGTCCAGGGGCAATACAGGAAGATATGAAAATACATGGCTTGGCAGGTGGGTCCATGTATGCGGGAGATGTACAGAATGGCTTGGCTGTGGTGTGGTAGATGGAGAATTTTAATGGCGTTTTTTCAATTTCATGAATTCCAGTGCCGTATCTCCAAACTGGAAGAATTGTAATAACCTCATTGCAATTCTCCCAAGTAATAATTATGGCAAGCTCCATTGCTCCTACTCGTAGGGGGACTCATTATTCATTCTCGCTCTACGGTCTTAGAGCATCTCCTAGAGTCTCTGTAGAATAGGTTAGCTAGCTAAAAATAGCAAAATTGTGGTAAAAATGGGATCCAAGAGCCTCTCCAAAACCTTGTGCTCGCTTTCCGGCTTGGTATTCAGCCTGCTCCGGTAGCTTTCTTTGCCGAGCGCAGGGGGCTCGCCATCCACTCCTGCGATCCCGCGCAGCGCCGACGCGGTGGAGTGGAGGTCCAAAGAGCGCGCGGCGGCAGTTCGCGGCGGTGGCGGAGAAGGCGCGGGGTGGTGGAAAAGGGAGGGAGGGTGGGTCGCCGGCGCGACAGATTGGAGGTACCGAGGGCGCGTGGCGGTGGCAGCGGCGGTGGCGATGGCGCGCGGTGGCGAAGAATGGAGGGTGGGTCGCGGACGCGGACGCGGCAGAGTGGAGTGGAGATCCCAAGGGCGCGCGGCGGCAGTGGCGGAGAAGGGAGGGAGGTCTGCTAGCGAAGGGCTTGGTGTGACGGCTCAGGTTTTTAAATAGCCAATTTAGGGTAATTAGAACCAAATCATGCATCATTAAATAGGAAACCTTGAATTAATGCATGTGGATGCATGAATGTCTATATGTATGTGTGTCTATGTGTGTGTTTGAACACAGGGGAGAACACTTAAATAACTTTTGAACCGAGGCACGTGTGCATATGAAATTGATTAGGCATCTCATTAACATCATGATAAACCAAAGTTTAGTTGAGGTCAAGGGGAGAAAATGAAGTTTTACACATGAAATGACGAGTTCTTCAAATTACAGCTTTTAAACGTTTAAATCATCTTTCAAATCGTAACAAACAGGTATTAAAAATGAATTTTAAACTGTTGCTCAAATGAATTTTTGCCCAAAACCAATGTTATAGGTTTTCGAATGACAAACAACTTTCGTGTTCAAAGTTTTTCGATTTGCCACACAAAAATAGGAGGAAAAGTTGATTTCCGAAGTGTATACGATATTTTCAAATACACTCAAGTTTTAAATTTTATTTTTCAAACGAAGCCTCAAATGAAAAAGCGCCTAAAACGAAAGATGTAGATCTTGAAATTTTAAGCAAGTTTGATATTCAAAAGTTTTTCATTTGACCTTTGGAATAGGGAGAAAAATAGAGTTTACGAACTGGAGTTTTGAACTTCGAGTTAATTACGAGACTGCCATCAACTCCATCTCCTCCTCTGCTCGCGCCGCCGCAGCTTCTCGGCGTCCGCGTCGCCGTGCCGCTGCTCTCATTGCCGCTTAAGCCATCCGTGAAGCTTCTCAGCCCTGCCAAGCCGCCTTCCCCTCGCCGGTGTGGCGCAGCCGCGACACAGGGCTGCCGCCGGCCGCCGGCGCCCGCGGACAGGCTGCCACAGGCCACCTCAGCCCCCACTGAGACCATCTATAGGTGCGATTCGAACTCCTCTCCCTTTTCCCCAACTTTCCCCTTGCCGCCGGGGCCGAACCTCGCTGGAAACGGCACCGTTAGACCCTCCCCTGTTCTCAGTTCATCCAGGGACCTCGGGTTAAAAGAAATTAAAGTTCAGTGGTTAGAGTGAAAAATAAAATGAACACTATTGAATCCAAATCAGTGAACTTTGAAAATGTCTAGAAATTTGTAGAAAACTTAGAAAAATTCAAAGTAAAATGTTTTGGAATCCTTAGATCAAAACCTACAACTTTTGTTACACCCACCTTTGTATTTGACCAATAGTTTTATCTTTATATTAAATATTAGTTTTATCCACATTTGTATGTATCTCAAGTTCTACCCATGATCTTTAGCTTATTTTTGGACAGTGTGCTATACCCTAGATGAGTAGCTTACTGTAAAAATTTGAGGATATTTTGACAACTCTAGCTGTATGTTTCATTAGATCTTGGTTTATGCCTATGTTAAATAGAATTAAATCCACAGGGTTCTATTTTAGTTTTCCTAAGCTGAAATTTTTACAGCAGCCTTACTTTAGTTTCTACATGCATTTCATTTAGGTATGATAGATGAATCACGTGAAGGACGCGACATTGGAGTCGAGCCAGAAGACGGTGAATAGTGGACACATCCAGAAGATGGACGGATGGATTTCGTTGTGCACGACCGAAGGAAGATGTTCGTCGAGCAAGTATTCTCTAACTAACACTAACCTAGTGTTATTCTCAGGCAAGCCCCGGAGCATGTCCTATCTATTTTAAATTTCTGCAACTTATTATTGTTTCTATCTACTTGCGCATTTAAGTTTACAGGAGTTGCTTGGAACCTTAGCTGCATAATCCTAGGTACCTATGCTTGAACACTAGTATGTGTAGGTCGCTATATGGCTAGGCTAATGGTTTGGTAGAAGTCGAGTGATTTTCTGTCACTCGCGAGAACTATAGGAGTTAAATATCTGCTACATGCTGCTATCATAAGGTTTACGGGTAGGGTTGTTGTACTTGTGATACCCCGTCTGTTTAGTGAAAATGGATATGGCCGCAGTGTGTGGTAGTGGTGGTTAAGCTTTTGAACGTACCAACCACATACCGAGAAATATGGTAATCGGTAAGCTTAAGTACCTGATCGGCCCGGCGAGTGGACTTTACTCTCACCCTCTTTGAACGTTGTTCTCATGCGGCCACATGCGGGTGCAAGAAGGCTCACGACCCGACGTACGGTGGCGTGTATTCTTGTACTCGAAGTGGGTGACCCTGATCCACAACCCGGAAAGAAAGGGGAAAAGTCGCGTGGGCGAAGAGAGATGTCGATCCCCATGCGTGTGTGTTAGGTTTGCCTGGCCAGGTTAACAAATTCGATTCGAATCGTCCGCTTCCCACGGTTTGGGACTGCTTAACCCTTTTGCGACATAGAGTAAGAAGTGGAAGATGATGATGATGAATTTGGCTGGTTGGATGATGAAAGATAATTGTTTCCCACCATGTATGCTATTAGATAGATGCTCACCTAGAATGGTTAATTGAACTAGAATTTGGCAGCTAAAATATGAAATTAAGGATCTACTCTTTACTACTTTTCGACAAAACAAACCCCTCAAGCCAAAAGCCTTGCATGTCTAGATAAAGGGCTAAGTATACCCTTAGTCGGGTAAGCCTTGCTAAGTATTAGTATACTCAGCCTTGTTTGTGGTTTTGTTTTTCATGTGGTACATCTGAGGATGTGATTGATGTCATGTACGGGCTTCATCATGACTTCTTCTATCATCGCTAGACTATCGCATATTTTTCTGCTGCACTTGAACTCTGTTGTCTTTTTATAAATTCAAACTTGGTTTGTAATAATAATTCAATTTCATACTCTGTGCTTTAAAATTTGTGGAATGTTGCACACTCTGAACTGCTTTGTCGATCCTGTTTCAAGTGGTTTAATCGGGATTTTACCCGACAGCACTGCCGGATTACTCCATTTTAAGTGCGTGTTAACCCTAATTGTTGTTTTGATGATGGTTAGCGCACTTAATCCGGATTAATTTGGGCGGAGCTGCCACAGCTGGTATCAGAGCTACAAAGCATACTTCCGAGAGTGTGACAAATCTTAAAATTTGTTTTCTTAAAACTTAATCACAAAAATCGCGTTTGCAAATGCGTTGGTCTGTTAAGGATTGTGCATAGTTCGTAAAGCCCTAGGGGAAATTATGGGAAGTTGCTAGGTGGCTATCTATTTATGGTTTATTTATATCTGACTTCCAGCACTTTACATTTCTGTTAAACCTGACTTTTGTGCAAAACCAACCCTTAAATTCGGTAACGACACACCTACGCTAAGGTAAGAAGGTAAGGATCCTCAGTCAGCTGAGGGAGTCTGACCTTCCCGTCGGTGATGCGAGCCTAACGCTGCCCTCAAGCAGTGGCTTACTTGAGGTGTTGCCAATATATCAACTATCGGTTGACTATATTGGGAGTAAAGTATATTCAGTCAGCTGAGGGAGTCTGACCTTCCCGTCGGTGATGCGAACCGAACGCTGTGCTCAAGCAGTGGCCTACTTGAGCTGCTGCCAATATATCGACCTAAAGGAACTCGAGAATACACTACCTCAGTGGCGTATGTTAACGTTGGCCATACGGTGGAAATTGTATGGCTGCCGTTTCTATAGTGAACGGTAATGTATGGGTGAATATGTGGGCAACTGCATATGCGTTACCCATGTGGCGTAGGACACATGGGGGCCGTTCGTGAATGCTGGCACGAAGGGTCCAGTCGTGAATATTTATATATCTATATGTTGTCAATTTCCTGCAGGTACACTAACCACAATTGCGATAGGTTAAAAACGAATAGAATTCGGCTAAATATATATAGGGAGAGACGTAATTTGTGCCATGCTACCGGTGCTAACCCTGTAAGTCCAAAGCTATTTGGCAGTTGTTTTGTTTTGTGAGGACATATTGGACATGCATGCATCATGGCATATCTTGGTTTGGTTGATCGCCTTTCTTGTTATGTTGTTTTACTAAAATGTGTTGCTCTTACCTGAATGTCCTCCTAGGTTTCTGTTGTAGTAATGCGACCGACATAATATGCTAGTTCAATCTTGAGTTGAGAAGGTCCTTTTGTAAGTTAGTGGCTTTGGGTCTTGCATGAACCTTACCGTTGATCTTAACCTGTCAATCGATCCAACCCTTGATCAATGCTTTGAATCTATTCCTATCAAAACCATTGTTCCTTTTTCCTTCATGGCTCCCTGGCTAAGCCATGATGTTTGTTAACAAAACCCCATCAATAATCATTCTATTCCTCTTGGTGTTATGCCTGATCCTGCTGGCTATTTTGATTTCAACATCTGAATCCTATATTTTCATTTTTGCTCAGTTAATTTTGTATAAATTTAAAAAGGTTCATGGCAAATTATATGGTTATAATTGTAACAGTCATGCATTAACATCACTTCACATCATTGGTCAATGCATGGTGTCGTACCATCATTAGGAATCCGTAGACTGATTAATAGGTAAGCGTCCGAGTGTAACATCGTGGGCTGTCTTCAGTTCCCTCTAACCTATCCTACCATTGCTGGCACTATTGGGTTGCTGCTCTTGATTTCTCGTGTGGTGATGTTTAGTCACGTGACCTTGATGCCGCGACGGAACCTAGACTCTCGTGTGCGCTGCAACCACATGATTGAGCTACTAGGAGCGTGCTGGTGTCTAGGTATGTGTGACGTAACTCACTGCAATCCCTTTCTATGCAACCTTATTAGTGTCATAACTTCTGATCCTTACTCAAGGGTATAGGGCTAACGAGATTTAGTCGCGGGAAAATAGGTACGGTATGCGCATTGTATTATGTGCATCATCAACTTATCCATATGCGCATCATACTTTATGCCTCTCCTACATGCATACGTCAAAGAACATTGTCATCGTTGCATCATGATGTCTGCATCATTGGTCCAGCATCATGGCAATTGCATCATGTCATATTCACCATTTCATTCGCATGGAAAATTTCATCATTGCATTGCACTAGCAGTGCAATCATACATCTCGAGGATGCATCATTTTCATGGTCATTGAGCACATGCATCTCGCATCATATTGTTTAATTTAATCAACAGTTTGAGTAAGAATGTCCTTGAGCAAAAACTCACCTTGATATCTTTTCTATCTAGATTCACCACCCGATTGAGAAATTGATTCTTCCATAACTTAGATCCTCTCTTCTCTGCAAAATCCTACTATATGTTGGTACTAGAATAGTCCACCGGTCCTTTCCATCCGACTTTGGTGGTGATTGTGTCCGCATATATTATCCACATACTCTTGCTGCAAAAACTGAAGCCCTGGAGCTTTTTAGTGTGGAAAAACAATTGATTAGTTCACACAATGGTACGATTAATCTCTACCACTCATATACCATACCTTGTATTTGGATCACCTCTTCGCTATCCATCTTTCTCATAATGCCATACCGAAATTCTTGTTAGAGATATGCTCCTTAGTGGTGTTATTAGTAACGACTGGCAGTACTACGACAGAAACGAGCGAGAGTCTTCTATGAACAACCAACACCAGGTTCTATCACTTGGCCCGCGCAGGTGTCGCGTGAGCCTTCCTCAATTCTGTCTCTATTGTCTGTCTGGAGATCTATATATCAGATCCAAAATCGAGTAAGTCTTTTTTCTGAAGATGCGAAGAGGACAATCATCGAAGGAACTGGTAATGGATGTGAACGTGGGATGACTCTAAGAGGTGGTAGACAAGGGACTCCGTTTAATCTGTCCAGATGTTCAAGCAATCTATGCCAATACCATTGGAACAAGAGGGCATAAAACACACAAAGATGGACAAGTTACCAATCGGACAAAATTGTAGGAGATATCGTGTTTCCTATACCTTGCTTCTTAAACTTTCTCTACATTCTCCATTCTTATCTACAAAGAATTATATCGTTAACATCAACCTTCTCTATCGTGACTTGGTCCTACTGGCTTTGATGGTTAGTCTACTCCTCTTCTCTTGAGACCCTTTCGTATGGAATCTCGGAACGAGATTCTTTTTAAGGGGGGTAGGCTGTGACGGCTCAGGTTTTTAAATAGCCAATTTAGGGTAATTAGAACCAAATCATGCATCATTAAATAGGAAACCTTGAATTAATGCATGTGTATGCATGAATGTCTATATGTATGTGTGTCTATGTGTGTGTTTGAACACAGGGGAGAACACTTAAATAACTTTTGAACCGAGGCACGTGTGCATATGAAATTGATTAGGCATCTCATTAACATCATGATAAACCAAAGTTTAGTTGAGGTCAAGGGGAGAAAATGAAGTTTTACACATGAAATGACGAGTTCTTCAAATTACAGCTTTTAAACGTTTAAATCAGCTTTCAAATCGTAACAAACAGGTATTAAAATTGAATTTTAAACTATTGCTCAACTGAATTTTTGTCCAAAATCAATATTATAGGTTTTCTAATGACGAACAACTTTCGTGTTCAAAGTTTTTCGATTTGCCACACAAAAATGGGAGGAAAAGTTGATTTCCGAAGTGTATACGATATTTTCAAATACACTCAAGTTTTAAATTTTATTTTTCAAACGAAGCCTCAAATGAAAAAGCGCCTACAACGAAAGTTTTATATCTCGAAATTTTAAGCAAGTTTGATATTCAAAAGTTTTTCATTTGACCTTTGGAATAGGGAGAAAAATAGAGTTTACGAACTGGAGTTTTGAACTTCGAGTTAATTACGAGACTGCCATCAACTCCATCTCCTCCTCTGCTCGCGCCGCCGCAGCTCGTCCGCGTCCACGCGTCGCCGTGCCCCTGCTCTCGTTGCCGTTTAAGCCATCCGTCGAAGCCGATTTCGTTTTCGCCACTCCACCCTCGCTCCTCAGAGCCGAGCTCCCTTTCTTCCCGTCGTTCAGCAACACCGCCGCCCATCATTGCTTGCCGTCGAGCCACCTCCACGCGGAGCCCCTCCTCCGCTCGTCCTCGCCCCCAACCAAACCCCTAGCGAGCTTCTTCTCGATGTTCCGCAGCTCCTCGGCCCAGCCATCGCCACCCAGACCCACTGGAACGCCGCCGCCGCGAGCCATGGCCGCAGCCCCTTAGCAGCTCGCCGTGGCGCCGCCCGTCCGCTCAACCATGGCCCAAATCGAGTACCCCAATACCTTCCTAGCCTCTCCGTGAAGCTTCTCAGCCCAGCCAAGCCGCCTTCCCCTCGCCGGTGTGGCGCAGCCGCGACACAGGGCCGTCGCCGGCCGCCGGCGCTCGCGGACAGGCCGCCACAGGCCACGTCAGCCCCCACTGAGACCATCTACAGGTGCGGTTCGAACTTCTCTCCCTTTTCCCCAACTTTCCCCTCGCCGCCGGGGCCGAACCTCGCTGGAAACGGCACCGTTAGACCCTCCCCTGTTCTCAGTTCGTCCAGGGACCTCGGGTTAAAAGAAATGAAAGTTCAGGGGTTAGAGTGAAAAATGACATGAACACTATTGAATCCAAATTAGTGAACTTTGAAAATGCCTAGAAATTCGTAGAAAAATCAAAAAAATGCAAAATAAAATGTTTTGGAATCCTTATATCAAAACCTACAACTTTTGTTACACCCACTTTTGTATTTGACCAATAGTTTTATCTTTATATTAAATATTAGTTTTATCCACATTTGTATGTATCTCAAGTTATACCCATGATATTTATCTTATTTTTGGACAGTGTGCTATACCCTAGATGAGTAGCTTACTACAAAAATTTGAGGACATTTTGATAAATCTAGCTATATGTTTCATTAGATCTTGGTTTATGCCTATGTTAAATAGAATTAAATCCACAGGGTTCTATTTTAGTTTTCCTAAGCTGAAATTTTTACAGACGCCTTACTTTAGTTTCTATATGCTATAGGAAAATTTTTGGAACTTTTAGTATTGTATAACTACTCCTTTTGATTTATTCATGAATAAACTTTGTAAATCAAAAACCCTAGTTTCCTTCATTAGAAAAATCTCATATTATTACTAAAGCTTGGTTTTCAGTACATGATCATGCCCGTAAAATTTTAGCCACTAAAACTAAGTAGTTTACTCTATAGTTTTGTAGTTAGACAAATGCCTAGGAAAGGAATCTAAATTGCTATGCTTGTTGTATATCTCAATAAATTATGAAAACTTTACCACAAGCTCATCTTAAGGAATCTAACCTACTGGTCAAATTTCATTACTAGCATTTACATTTCCTAGCCCGGAGAATTATTTTTGGGTAGAAATGCTTTTTCTGTATTAATATAAAAGAAAAACAACACACCCAGCTCTTTTATGAGTTAGTATAGATAAAATTACTACTCTATAAATGACTGCCCAGGAGATGTTAATTAAGAAGTTCACATCCAAACTCACATCATGTTGGACTACAACTTTATCGTGAAGGAAAAATAATAACATCTACATTGTTGAGCAACTCGAAACTATGCATTCATAAATATGCATTGTTGCATTTCATTTAGGTACGATACATGAATCACGTGAAGGACGCGACGTTGGAGTCGAGCCAGAAGACGGTGAATGGTGGACACATCCAGAAGATGGACGGATGGATTCCGTTGTGCACGACCGAAGGAAGATGTTCGTCGAGCAAGTATTCTCTAACTAACACTGACCTAGTGTTATTCTCAGGCAAGCCCCGGAGCATGTCCTATCTATTTTAAATTTCTGCAACTTATTATTGTTTCTATCTACTTGCACATTTAAGTTTACAGGAGTTGCTTGGAACCTTAGCTGCATAATCCTAGGTACCTATGCTTAAATACTAGTATGTGTAGGTCGCTAGATGGCTAGGCTAATGGTTCGGTAGAAGTCGAGTGATTTCCTGTCACTCGCGAGAACTATAGGAGTTAAATATCTGCTACATGCTGCAATCATAAGGTTTACGGGCGGGGTTGTTGTACTTGTGATACCCCGTCTGTTTAGTGAAAATGGATAAGGCCGCAGTGTATGGTAGTGGTGGTTAAGCTTTTGAACGTACTAACCACATACCGAGAAATATGGTAATCGGTAAGCTTAAGTACATGATCGGCCCGGCGAGTGGACTTTACTCTCACCCTCTTTGAACGTTGTTCTCATGCGGCCACATGCGGGTGCAAGAAGGCTCACGACCCGACGTACGGTGGCGTGTATTCTTGTACTCGAAGTGGGTGACCCTGATCCACAACCCGGAAAGAAAGGGGAAAAGTCGCGTGGGCGAAGCGAGATGTCGATCCCCATGCGTGTGTGTTAGGTTTGCCTGGCCAGGTTAACAAATTCGATTTGAATCGTCCGCTTCCCACGGTTTGGGACTGCTTAACTCTTTTGCGACATAGAGTAAGAAGTGGAAGATGATGATGATGAATTTGGCTGGTTGGATGATGAAAGATAATTGTTTCCCACCATGTATGCTATTGGATAGATGCTCACCTAGAATGGTTAATTGAACTAGAATTTGGAAGCTAAAATATGAAATTAAGGATCTACTCTTTACTGCTTTTCGACAAAACAAACCCCTCAAGCCAAAAGCCTTGCATGTCTAGATAAAGGGCTAAGTATACCCTTAGTCAGGTAAGCCTTGCTGAGTGTTAGTATACTCAGCCTTGTTTGTGGCTTTGTTTTTCATTTGGTACATCTGAGGATGTGATTGATGTCATGTACGGGCTTCATCATGACTTCTTCTATCGTCGCTAGACTATCGCGTATTTTTCTGCTGCACTTGAACTCTGTTGTCTTTTTATAAATTCAAACTTGGTTTGTAATAATAATTCAATTTCATACTCTGTGCTTTAAAATTTGTGGAATGTTGCACGCTCTGAACTGCTTTGTCGATCCTGTTTTAAGTGGTTTAATCGGGATTTTACCCGACAGCACTGCCGGATTATTCCGTTTTAAGTGTGTGTTAACTCTGATTGTCGTTTTGATGATGGTTAGCGCACTTAAGCCGGATTAATTTGGGCGGGGCTGCCACACTTGGCGGGTGGCTAGGGAGCTCCGGCGTCGGTACGCCATGCTGCTGGGTAGGAGGAGACGAGCTGTGGAGAGAAAGAAGACAATGAAAGGTGTTTGACAACCGGGGGGGGATGGAGGGGAGGAGGGGATGGATGGAGAAGCTGTTGGATTTTCCACTCTTTGGATAGCTAAGTGACTAGCTAAATAAAATTCGGCTAGTGTGATTTGGAGAATCTCCTGAGATGCTCTTAGGCCCTCCACAATGTGTGTCTAAAGTGATGCCTAAAAAGGAGAGAGAAGATTGAAGTATCACTCTTCTAGCTATAGCTTGTGATAGCTCAAAAAACCGGGAGCGGGGCATGTACATGCACGGATGCTCCCATTCCTAAACAATTTTTTTTCTGCTCTGTCTGTTGCAAGTTAACTACCTGGCCCCTGATGTATGGGCGCAAGATAGCAATATTTTATTTCCAGCGGATCCCGAGCTTTTAAGTAGCTGCGATGCCAAACTTTTCACATGCTGGAGACTGATGCTTATTTTCTTGCAGGGGTCAATTTTTTCAGGCTTCCCTAGCACATTACGAAGGGCCTTAGTCTTCCCTGCAGCTTGCCTAGTACCAAGCATAACTGTTCGTCCTGGTGGGTGATATGAAGTTGTGGGCAAGTGGATGTTTTCAATTATTGGTACTACTTTTTTTGCGGGTAATTATTGGTACTTTTAAGTCACCTAACTTGCATAAAAATATATGATCATACTCCATCTGTTACAAAATATAAGTCATTCTAGAAATTTTAGAAAAAATTAACAAAAAAGTAAAATAATCATGTTTGCTTTTATTTATTACTCATATCTGACGGTAGTTGATTATTAAATGCATATGCATTTTAAAGTGATTTGTTTTCTAAATAGAGTAAGGATGAAAGCCTACAGCCAAAACCACCGCCACACACACACAACCACCGCGCGCCCGGGGTGTGATACAAATGGATCATCATGGACCTGTTCGCATTCCGAAAACACACGGCGCGGCTAGTGTAGTGTTCTCAAGCTCAGAGTCGCATTGTATTTTATCAGGAGGAGCCGTGTCGAGGATGAGGGGGTGCTGCGCGCACCGGCCTCTCCCTGTCCTCCATTCCTACCTCAAGCGTCTATAGGCCAATTCGTAGAAGTGTAAGGAACATGGCACCTTTTATGCCATTTCAAGTGATTTTGGTGATCGAATGACAACACAACACTTGGACTAATATGATTGTTAAGATGATCTTTCTCAGGCTTTTAGGTTCAAGTGATGACAAAAAGAAAGAGAAAATAGGCGTAGCAAGGGCCGAAGGGCCGCCCCTACGGGGGTTCCGCTGGTAGTCGGAAGAACCGACGCTATGGAATTCTGGTGCAGAAGGGAATCGAAGCCAAGTCAGCCTATAGGCACCGGTTGAACCGACGGGTCAAAAAGGGGCATCGGTGCATTGGACGTCCTATGTTCCAGAGACGATGTCAAGCACCCAGGAGAAGATTCTTCAGCACCGGTTCAACCGACGGTGCATCGGAGTATTGCGTCGGTGCAATGACGTCAGTGCCCAGTAGAAGATTCTTAAGCACCGGATGAACCGGTGATGCATCGGTACAAAGCATCGGTTCAACCGGTGGTCACTGTGTCAGCTGTCAGGAGTTCAACGGCTACTTCGGGTTATGAGTGACCGGATGAACCGACGCTACTCTTGCCTGAGGCATCGGTTCTTCCGGTGATACGCAGATTTTCAGTTGACCGTTGGAGCAACGGCTACAAGACTTGGTGGCCTATATATACGTCTCACCCCGGCCATTTGAAGCTTGCTGGAGTCCCAAGACACTTCATACACATCCAAGAACATCTCCAAGCCATACAAGAGCTCATAGATCATATCCTTAGCTTATAGCACTTGCTTTGTAAAGTGTGAGTGCTAGATTAGCTCTTAGTGAGTGTGATTGCAAGGCCTTGAGCCTTTGTGCTGTGGTTCTCTAGTGAACCAAAACAAGAGCTTGGTGCGCCGGCACCTTAGAGCGTGAAGCTCACCGGCAACGTCATCGACCCTCCGACTTGGTGTGGAGCGGCGACGACATCCTTGTGCGGGGGACGTGGAGACCCCCATCCTTTGTGGAGAAGCTCCTTAGTGGAACCCGGGGCCAAGGTGACCGTGATTGTGTTCACGGAAGAGACTTGGTGGCCGAGTAGCAATACTCTTAGTGAGTGCTACAATAATGTGGATGTAGGTGTGCCTTTGTGGCTAACCGAACCACGGGATAAACACCCGCGTCAAGAGTTTGCTATCTCCTATCGCGCACTTTAAGCTTCCGCATTTCATACTAGCAATTTGTGTGTCTTTACTTTCATAGAATAGTTTCTTGATAGGAAAGGTTATAGGTTGCTAAACTCTTTTGGGATAGGGTTTTCACACTAGAACAATGTAGTTGCACATCTAGATAGCATGTTTTATTTTAAGTTTTGTGCAAACTAGTTGGAGCTATAGGTCTAAGTTTTTAGAGTGCATAATTCACCCCCTCTCCCTCTTAGTCTAGAGCAACCGATCACTTTCAAGAAGGTAAATCCTCCTCTCTAGCACAATCGGTAGATTTTCCTGTTGATCTAATCATTGTTGTCACGCCGCCTCCTTTTCCCTTCGATCTTTGCTTGCGGCATGTACATCATTACATGTTTGCTTGAGTAATATAAGCTTAAATAGTTGATGGATTGTTAATTAGTACTGTATTCCTTAATTAATTAAGATATTTTAAAGAAAACCCAATATATATATGAATAATAAAAAGATGCCGGCTCGTTTACGTCCCATTTGGATCAAAAGAATTTCAAAGGAAAACCCAAAGGAATCAGAAAATGGAGGAAAGAAGAGCTGTTTGGCATGGAAGAAACGCTCGTTCCTTTCTTCACTCAGATCTCTTGGTTTCTCTTTCTTCGCGTAAGCACGAGGCAGTGCGCTTGCAGAAGAAATAGGACAGCCGGCGCGCCGCATCAAGAACCTGGTTCGTCGCTGGCTCACCGCTGCGCGTTGCTCCACGGCGGCCGGCTTGTATTGCTTCCGCCAGCGCCACAACGAGGCTGTCCCAGTGTCGACCAGTACTATACCTCTGCAGCTGCTCCATCACCGACCAGAAGCTTTTGCTTTCTTATTTGCAAAGATCAACTAGATGAAGAAAGACTGGATATGAGTAAAGACAGAATAATGGATGAGAACGAGGGGAGAGAGGGATAAGATTCAGTGGACCAGCCGGAACAAGAGCGTTTTGTTTTTCATTTACACTCACTGGCAGTGGGACAGCGTGCGTCAACACGCCAATGGGAAGCGTGTGCTATCTGAGATGCAACCTGGATATAGTTTTTTTTTCCTGCGAAACCTGGATATGGTTCATGGATGCATGTTTTTTTTCTTTTTGTGGGGACCACAGGTTTCCTACGATTTCAACTCCGCTCCAAACAAGATTTTCCTCCGGTTTTATGATCCTCTCTTTGTCACTCATTCCTCCTTTGTTGCAAAAAAGATTGGGAAAATTGGTTCTGTTGCACCGAAAGATCACGACTTCCCTAAAATACCATTAAAAGTGTGAGCCCCCATAAAATACCACTGAAAGGTTGAAACATTATCTGAATATACCATTCCGTTAAATTTTCTTCACGGAAGGGTTTCTTTCATCTATTTGAGCACAAAATCCAGATATGAAATGATTCATATGCCCCTGCCCATACGAGTATAGCCGGGCCGGCCTGCGGCACGGAAAAATGGCACGGCTCTGGCCCGGCCCGGCACAGGGCTTCGTGGGCCCGGGCTGGCACGAGCACGCTTGCAAAGCGTGCCTAGGCCCTACATTAGGCCTCGGCCCGTCAGGCATGCAAATTGGCCTGCGATCGAATTTGGCCCGTCGGCCCGCAGGCACGACTTCCCCCCACCACCCCCGGCCCGGCCCAACACCAACGGCTCCCCCCCCCCGGCCCAACGGCTCTCTCCCCACTGGCTATATAAATGAGTGGACGGGGACGGAGGAGGCCGACGCAAACCCTAGCCTCCGCCCTCCGCTCACCCTCACCCATTCGCCCAACTCGCCACCGCCTCCGCTCTCGGCTCTCCCAGTTGGGGACCTCCCCACCGACGCCGAGATGCCACCGACCGCCGGCCGCCGCGCCCGATCTACGCCGTCCCTCTCTTATCTCGACTCTCCCACTCTAGCCTCTCCGGCTCTCTCTCTCTCTCTCAGATCTGGCCCCCACCTCGACCGCCGGCCGCCGGGCAGGATCGACGCCGTCCCCTCTCTGATCTCGACTCTCCCTCTCCGGCCTCTCCCCTCTCAGCCTCTCCGGCTCTCTCTCTCGGATCTGCCCCCCACCTCCTCTCTGTGCTCCGGCTTCTCCCGCTCCGGTCACCCTGGCTTCTCGTCGTCCTCCAATGGATCCACGACGGCGACTCCGGTGCTCCGGTGCTCCGGTGAGTCTCTGTAGTCTGTACAGTTAGGGTTAGTGTTAGGGTTAGGGTTAGGGTTTGGGTTTGGGTTATTTCACTCGTCTCACTCTCTTCTCTCTCTGTTCTTGCAGGCACCGTCGAGGAACCGAGCGCCGGAGATGGATCCGACGTCCAGCAACTATGAGCTCCGGTTGCTTAGTCAAGCCGGATGACGAGGACGACATGGACGCCAAGCGGGAGGAGCTGTTTGGGAGCAGTGTTGGGTCTCAGGATGGTGGCGCGGGCGACGGCACCAGCGCTGACGTTGCGGGTCACGCTGCCGCCGCAGCCGCCGCCGAGGAACCCGAGCCGGTCATCGACGTCGATGCCTGCCCGACCCAGAGCGCAGCGGCGGCACCCCGAACCCTCCCGCGCTGGCGACGTGATGATGCCGCGCCTCCCCCTTTCACGCATCTGGGCGGGCAGAAGGGGGGCGCGTGAGCGTCCCCGGCCGGGATTGGCCTCCAGGCCGACGGAGGTGACGGCGAGGTGCAAGATTGTGACGCGAACGCACACGTCCACCACTGCCATCACCTGGATGTTCACGCCGCCGCCGCAGCCGTGCGCCTCCGAGTAGCTCACGCACTGCGGGGAGACAAATACTCCGTCGGATGCAGTCGTCGCCGTCGCCTTCGCCGCCGTGCCCACCGTGCCGGCAGCCAGCTGCTACTCGAGCAGGCTGTCGGCCTCCTCGGTTTCCTGTGCTTCTCTGGCAGCGGCGCGGCGCCCGTCCTCTGCCTTGGCTGCTTCCTCCGCCTCTCCGCCCTGGTCGCTGGATGCAACGCCACAGGGTCACCTGCTGCCGCCCGTGTGATGCAGCTCTCGAACAGGTCGAGGTTGCCAGCGCGCGCGAAGGATGCGTCCCTCTTGTGCCCGTCCTCCACCACGACGCCCGCGCACTGGAGGTGAGCCAGGAAGGGCATCTGCATGCCATCAGTGAGCAAGGCAAGTGAGAGGGTCGCCCCCTCTCCTTCTCCCAGTAAGGCACAGTAGTCATTGTTTTGGGGTATTTATGTCCAAGGTAACATAGCTGCACCCGAAATCTAAAAAAATGGTATATTCAGATAACGTTTCAAGCTTTCAGTGGTATTTTACGAGGACTCAAACTTTTGATGGTATTTTGTGGAAGTCGTGATCTTTCAGTGCTAGAAAACCAAATTTCCCAAAAATATTTTCCTGCGTTTTTTATATTCCTCTCTTTGTCACTCCATTTCTATCATTTTTTTGTGTTTTTTCATTCCTCCAGCTCTAAACAGATCCTAATGGCTAAAATTATTGTGTTAATTAGATAAAATATACTATGTTCCATGAAGAGTGCAATCGTACAATCAAAAAAAGTCTCACAAAAGAGTGATATTGGACCAAGGTATGACTCGTTTAATTACCTTACATGCCTAATCAAGTGGCCAAAACTGATTGGCCATCCTGAAATTACCTTACATGCTGTGATTGTGTAGGAAAGAAGCACGCAAAATAGGTGGGCTCATCTAATTAATAAGTGTACCAAGATTATGTAATAACCATACTGATTTATCTAAAAAATAATTGCACTCTTCGTATTAAAATAACCATACTATTTTTGCAATTAGCGTATCTCTCTTTTTTTCTCGAACATGCAGGAGATCTGCGTATCAATATCTTAAGAAGAAGGTGGGTGAGAACACCCAGAGAACACGGGTTTTGATTTGCTTATTTAGGGGGAAACAAAAACCTTTAGAAACAAACCGCCCTCACACACAAACTAACACTCTATTACCTGTAGCACTTTTTTTCTAGACCCAACAAGACCAGGATCAACTATCCTAACCAGACGGTAACTAGGCGAGGATATGAGTAACTCCTCGAGCTCCAGCAAAACCCCATAAGTGCAGCTCCTCCCTGATGGAAGAAAGAACTTGTTAACACTAATTTGCGCCAATACACTTGAAAGCGCTAGAACGTGCGGATCGTCGACACGATCTTCACCAACGGGCTCCCTGGGCACAGACCGGTCAGACCGATTATGGCGACCGGTCAGACCGGTTCTATAGAGAACACCGCGAAAACCTAAAACCTCGAGCTCGGGAGTGACCCCGTCGGAGCTCGTGGATCTAGGGTTGCTCTGAGGTCGGCAGGCCACTCAGAACATCATCGAATGCCATAGAGACGAGCGACGAACAGCAGATGAGATTGGAAAAGTTAGGGTTTGGAGGTAAAAAGTAATGGATAAGTGTGTGAATCGATTGGGATTACCTCAATCGGCCTTAGCCTTTATATTTATAGGCCGGGGAAGTCGTACCCCTTCTCCAAGTCAGATTACATAAAGATTCCACAAATAAAACAACTCCTACTCGGACTAGAACTGGGCAGACCGGTCTGACCGGTCGGCCCGACTGGTCAGACTGGTCGGCCCGACTGGTCAGACCGGTCGGCCTCTGACCTGCCAAATTTGCCTGTCAACATATGCCCCCTCTGCTTTTTGGTGAGTTTCACAAGCCAAAAAGTAAGAACTAATCTGATGTACATGTTTTAACAGAGCATACAAGTCTAAAATAAAACTAAGGGCGATATCTAATACCGGCCGTCTTCATCTTCACGCACTTTGCCATATGTTGGGCAGAATTTCGTCAAGTATCTCCCATTGATAGCTCTAGGTAGACGCTCACCTCGCACCGTCTCCATCATATATCAATTACCGGAGATAACCGTGATAATCTTATATGGACCCTCCCAACTTGGCGACCATTTGCCAAACTTGTTACTTTTCATCCCAAGAGGCAAAATTGTCTTGCAAACCAAATCTCCAACCTGAAAAGATTTAAGTTTTACTTTTTTGTTGTAAGCTCTAGCCACCCGAAGCTTGTCCTTCTCAATCTCCTTTAAAGTTTTCAAATGCTTGTCGGTCACCTTATCAATATTATCCATCATCAAGTCATGGTAATCAACAGTAAAAAGGTTATTTTGTTTTGCTAGCCTATAAGCGTCCAGATTTACCTCAACTGGTAAAACGGCATCTTGACCATACACGAGCTCAAAAGGAGTAACCTTAGTAGCGCCATGTCGAGATATGCGATGAGCCCATAATGCTTCGGATAACACCTCATGCCACCTCCTAGGATTTTCTTCTATTTTGTTCTGGACAAGTTTGATCAAAACCTTATTACTAGACTCGGCCTGTCCATTGGCCTGAGCATAGTAGCGCCATGTCGAGATATGCGATGAGCCCATAATGCTTCGGATAACACCTCATGCCACCTCCTAGGATTTTCTTCTATTTTGTTCTGGACAAGTTTGATCAAAACCTTATTACTAGACTCGGCCTGTCCATTGGCCTGAGCATAGTATGGAGATGAATTGAGCAACTTAATCTTATAAAATTCGGCAAAGGCACGCACCTCTTTTGATATAAATGAAGAACCTTGATCCATTGTCAAAGTTTGTGGAATGCCGAATCTATGAATAATATGCTCAGTAATAAACTCAATTACCTCCTTATGTGTCATATTCTTCAAAGCAACTGCTTCGGTCCATTTAGTGAATAATCCGTAGCAACCAATACAAAGTGATGCCCCTTTGAAGACGGAGGATTAATTTGTCCAATGAAGTCCAACCCCCAACCTCGGAACGACCATGGTTTAATAATAAGATGCATCAACGCAGCAGGCACCAATTGCAAATCATCAAACCGCTGACATTTTTCACATCTCTTATAATACTTGAAACAATCAGACATCATGGTAGGCCAATAGAAACCGGCTCTTCTAAGTAACCACTTTATCTTGGGAGCCGATTGATGGGTACTACAAATACCCTCATGAACCTCACCCATAGCAACTCTGGCCTGATCCGAGTCTAAACACTTAAGAAGCAAATCTTCGGCAGTTTGGTGATAAAGCTCATCATCAATTAAAATATACTTGAAAGCCAAACGCCGAATATTTCTCTCCGCACCACGACCAGGATCTCTCAAATATGATATAAGAGGGACCCTCCAATCCTGAGCTTCGGCCGCGATGATCAAATCATCTTTTTTGGCCGAATTAGAATCAACAGCAGCATCACCGGTCAGACCAGTCTCTGGACCGGTCAGACCGTTCTAGGCGGTCAGACCGGTCTCACTGACCGGTCGGACCGGTGCGTCTAGAACCAGAAACTCGGCTTTCGTTTGCATCGGCTTGCGAATGTTGAAATATTTTTTCGTAATATTATAGCCAGATGCTTGCTGAGCCAGAGTGTTTGACTTTCCATTCTCTTCCCTTGGAATATGTTTAATAATAAATTCATCAAAGGAAGAAATAATATCAAGGCATTTAACAAGATACGCATTTAGAGAACCATTATAGCATTGGCATACCTTGGATACTTGCTGCACCACCAGAAGAGAATCTCCAAAGGCTTCAACATGCTTCACGCCCATGGATTGCAAGAATTCCAAGCCAAATAGAATCGCTTCATATTCAACTTGGTTATTTGTGCATTCTTCTTCCAATCGGTTTGAGAATTCAAAAACGGCGCCATTCGGGGAAATAAGAATAGCACCAATTCCTTGACCATCATCACAAACCGATCCATCAAAGTACAACTTCTATGGTATGCAAGTAATATAGCCGACTTCTAAATCATGCTTGTCATCAACCCGATGCTCAACAATAAAATCCGCTACAATTTGGCCCCTCGTAGATTCCAAAGGTTCACAAGCCAAATTATATTCAACCAAAGCATAAGCCCACTTACCGATTCTACCACTCAAAATCGGATTTTGCAACATATGCTTGATCACATCGGTTTGACACACTACTATGCAAGCACTAGTTAGTAGATAATGCCTTAATTTGGTACAAGCATAATAGAGAGACAAACATAATTTTTCAATGAACGTATACCTTGTCTCTGCATCAATAAGTCGTCGGCTTAAATATGTAATGATATACTCCTTTCCTTCAGTTTCTTCAGTCAAAACAGCCCTAATAACTTTGTCTTCAGCAGTCACATAAAGTCTGAAAGGTACTCCTCTCCTAGGCGCCTTGAGCACAGGTGGTGAAGACAAATAAACCTTGATCTTCTCGAACGCTTCTTGCTGTTTTGCCCCCCAAGTAAATTCGGTTTCATCCTTTAACCGAAGAATAGGAGTAAAAGCATCGATCTTTCCAGACAAGTTAGATATAAATCTTCTCAAGAAATTTACCTTGCCCAAGAACTTCTGTAAATCTTTCTTGCATGTAGGAGCTTCAACTTGCTTCATGCTTGGCTTCAATTCTCTTTGGATCAATTTCTATCCCCTTCTCATGAATAATAAAACCAAGAAACTTCCCAGCCGACACACCAAAAGCACATTTGAGTGGATTCATCTTCAAATTATACCGGCACATCCTCTCAAGAGTAAGTCTCAAATCGGCTAAATGATGATCTAAACCAGCCGATTTAATGACAATATCATCAATGTACACTTCCAAGATGACACCAAGCAAATCATGGAAGATTAAATTCATAGCTCTTTGATAAATAGCACCCGTATTTTTTAAACCAAAAGTCATAACAACCCACTCAAACAAATCGACAAATCCCGGACACCTAAAGGTCGTTTTAGATATATCTTCTTCGGCCATAAATATTTGATTGTAACCGGCGATACCATCAAGAAAACTAATGACACGATGTACGGAAGCATCATTGATCAACATATCGGCTATGGGCATAGGATATTCATCCTTGGCAGTAGCTTTCTTAAGATCTCTAAACTCAATGCACACTCTAATTTTCCCCGAATTTTTTTTCTCAATGGGCACAATATTAGAGATCCAATCAGCATAACAACAAGACCGAATAAATCCAGCATCAAGTAAACGATGCCTAACCGGTTACTTATAAGGTCTAAAACAGGCTTTAATCGGTAAACGATGCTCAACAAGATCACGACTTAAACCAGGTATTTCATGATACTCTCAATTAAAGCAATCAACATATTCTTTCAATAAATTAACCAAATCGGCTTTATATTCAGCCGATAAATTTTTGTTTACAAAGGTCGGCCTAGGAACAGTTCCATCACCAATGTCTACCTTTTCTAAAGGATCAGCCGATGTAAACCCTTGGCCCAGCTTATCCAGATCACCAGAGTCTTCAATGGCTTCACACATATCGTTCGTACGTGCCCGATATTGATCTAGCCTCTGCTGTAGCCATTCTGCGTTAGACCGGTCTGACTGGTCGGAGGGTCCGACCTGACCGGTCGGCCCTGTGCGCCGAACGGGACAGGACCGGTCTGACCGGTCGGCACAAGCGGTCTGACCGGTCGCCTCTAGAGTTTCTGTTGTACTCATCTGATTTACATTAATTGATTCAATCGATTGTCCATCGGCTTTAGTACAGCAGAAACAAAACCATCCTTAGTGCAACTGATCAAATCATAATCGGACAGATCCATGTCCAATAAACACTTGACGTTGTCGTGTACACTAATAGAATCAGAATCGGCCAAAGCAACAAAAGATGAAGTGTCCCCATGGACTATCTCAACCTCATCGCCGATCCACCGAACAAGAAACTGATGCAAGGTAGAAGGAACGCACTGATTTGTATGAATCCAATCCCTCCCAAGAATCAAGTTGTAGTTACCTTGCACCTCCGAGACGAAGAAGGCCGTAGCAAGCGTCTTGCTTCCAATAGTGAGCTCCATGGAGACAACTCCCTTAGCGCTAAGGGGCTCGCTTCTGCCAATGCCACTGACCGTAATGTTTGTCTGAATCAAGTCCTTGTCTTGGCCACCGAGCTTCTTGTACAATGAGTAGCGCATAAGATTTACAATGGCCCCAACATCCACTAGCATACGGGTCACCGGCTTCCCGTTGATGTGCCCCCTCATGTAAAGAGCTTTGAGATGATTATCCTTCTCGCTTGGCTTTTGGAACACAGCTTCACGGGGCCCGAACTGAAGATGAGCCAAGTCTTCCTCCGGAACCATGAAGTAATCTGAAGACAAGTGCACCACATTGACTTCCAAGTTGGTGCGCTCCGGAGATGCCTCGTAATCCACCAATTCCTCGTCTTCTAAAGTTGGAGGAACTGCTGGTGCTTCATCAACAGAAGGAACCGAAACGGGCGGCACCGATTCGGCTGCTGGCTCTGCACTGGGCTCGACCGGTCTGACCGGTCGGCTGCGGCAGTCCGACCGATCTCCCTGGATGATCAGCTGTCTTGATCTGCCAAACCTTGCCTTGAGGGATCATGTGTCTGTACCTGTTGAAGTGCTCATCCCTCATGTTCTCTGCCTCCTGCTCCTTCTTTTCCTTGTTGCGGAGACGCTGTAGCTTCCTCTTCTGTGTATGAGTCAAACCCGAAGGGCACCACCTAGGTTGATGGTACTTGTCTGTTGCGCTCTTGCTGCTACCGGCCTCATGATCATTGGCCATGACCGGCTTTTGTGAAGGAACATCAACCGATTTCTCTATGTCCATTGGTTCTTTGCCCGCATCTTTTATGGGCACCTTGATCTCACCGATCTAAACAATAGCATCGGCTTTAGGCTTCCCTGGATCAACAACAAGCTTCTGCTCCTCCTTCTTTTCTTTGATGCGGTATTCAAACCTTGGAACAGGAGCTTGGCCTGATCTCTGATGAGACTGGTCTAACCAGTTAGTGGCGACCGGTCTGACCGGTGCAGTCTGCTGCACTGGACCAGATTGGCGTGGTCCCAATCGGTCATGCACAGGTACCCTGGAACTTTTCCCCCTGATAATGGGGAGGATAAGGCATCGGGAAACACTGCATCCATATCCCTTCATGCTCCCATGCCGGATTTGTTGCATTTGACGCTGGCGGCACCCATGGCATGGTGGCATACATCTTCTGGGGAGGATACAATGTGACAACATCACCTCTGCGCCTGCTGGATTCCCTCCTTGGATACAATGTGACAACATCACCTCCTTTTGAACGGCCTTTGTGTACTTATTTAACAACTGGTTGAAGGTAGGCTTCAGATTAGCAGCTCTTCCCTACACCTTCACCTCATTGGTCTTCCAAGTACCCACTTCTGCATGCTTTGGCTTGAAAGTCCGGGGACGGTCACCAGATTGAATTGACCGGTTGGAGGCACCGGTCTGACCGGTCGTGCCTGAGCAGCAGACCGATTTTCTATTGGAGACCTTCCTTGCCCCCCGAGCCTTGGGTTTCTAATGATGATCTTCATAGTACCTTTGCCGTCATCAGTCTTCTCCTTGATAACCTCTCTGGCAAGAATCTTATCACTTGTATTCATCGGTCTTGGATCACCGATGACAACATTCTTCCCCTTAGCTCCTTCGGCTTGTTCCGGCCGAATGAGCACCTTGACATTATCCAAATCAATTGTATGGACAGGGAATGACGCCTTGTCATCTTTCACCTCCTGCATTGTCAATCGTCCTTCATTAACAGCCGATTGGATTTTTTGACAAAAGATATTGCAATCATTAGTTGCATGAGAAAAAGTATTATGCCACTTGAAATATGCATGCCGCTTTAGCTCCTCAAGCGGCGGTATGGCATGAGACAACTTGATGTTTCCACTTCTAAGCAATTCATCAAATATGCGATCACACTTAGAAACATCAAATGTGAAATGAACTTGTTCTTGCTGATTCTTTGGAATCGGCTTAAGCGATGAACAAGAACATGGCTTAGCTTCTGATTGCCATATGAACTCAGCAACCTCCTTTTTCTCATTGTCCGAATCAGATTTACAATCAACATGTATGGACCGATGAGTATTATGAGCATCTTTTGCGTTCTGGAGCCTAAATTCTAAACCCAAGGCTTTCATATGCAAATAATTAACAGTGTGGTACTCAAAGCCTTCGAGTTCTTTTTTTCAAATAAGAATGCAAACCATCAAAAGCTAAATCAGCCAATTCCTTTTCAGAAACTGTTAAATTGAAGCATCGGTTTATTATATCTTTAAACCTTCGGAAGTAATCCGAAACAGGCTCATCTTGCCCTTGCCTAACCGATGCCAGATCCGACAGTTTAGCTTCATTGTGCCCATTATAAAAACAATCATGAAACTTACGTTCCAATTGATTCCAAGATTGAATATAATTCGGGGCCAATGAAGAAAACCAAGAAAAAGATGTTCCAGTCAAAGATAATGAAAATAAGCAAATGCGCAAAGCCTCATGGAAACCAGCTTTTCCTAGTTGTAAGATATATTGGTCAATGTGCTCCCAAGGTGCTCTATTATCATCACCACTAAATTTCACAAAATTAGGAACACACCAACCAGCACGAAAATGAACCAAATCAAATTCAACGGGATATGGCTTTTGGTATAATGTAGAATTACCTATATCCACACCGAATTTGGTTTTCAGCGCACTAGCCGGATCCTCTTTTAACCTAGAGGGATCGGCTTCGCATCTACCACTCGTGGATGCTTGTGCTACGGAACTAAGATGATGTTCTATAGGATCATCTTGTACCATCGTCTGAACCGAACTTATTGGTGCACGCCCAAAAGAATTTCCATGTACACTATCAAAAATTGGTTCGTGTGGAGAACTAGATTCTTGTCAAGAAAAAGGCTGCACACAATTTGTCATCTCATTGGTTTGTCTAAGGGTTGCCAAGCAAGGAGTAGACGTGTTCGGTGTAGATGTTACTGGGCTGACCACCATCGCACCGGTCTGATCGGTCTAGCCGTATTCAGCTGTACCAGTTTCAATGGTGATGTTTTCCGTACAAAATAGTTTGTCGGCATGCCATATAGTGATTCTTGAACAGATGCTGGCGTAGCCAATGAATTAGCAGTTTGGAAAGCACAATTATCATCTACAGATTTGCCTTTTTTCATGATATCTAATTGATCTTTTCAATCATTCATGGGCTTGTATATATCAGCAATCTTTTGATCCATAATATATGATAATTGGCTAAATAAGTCGGAAGATGAAGTGCTTACATCGCTTATTACCTCGACTTGCTTATTCTTGAGCGTGAAGGAGGGCATCACGAAGTCTTGAACCCTCGTGGCCTGGCCTTCTGATTTTTCTTGAATCCCTTCAAGAATTGTGCTTTGAAGTGCTCCCTGACCACCAAGTAATCTTGGCGCTCCTCCTCGCTGAGTTCCTCGATAGATGTGGAGATGTTGCCTTCGTTGAGGTCGGTGATGACGCCCATCTTCTTTGAGAACTAGATTAGATCGGTTTAAAAACCAGATTAATCTATCCCCAGTGGAGTCGCCAAAAAGTGTGTTGACACTAATTTGCGCCAATACACTCGAAAGCGCTAGAACGCGCGGATCGTCGACACGATCTTCACCAATAGGCTCCCTGCACACAGACCGGTTATGGCGACCGGTCAGACTGGTTCTATAGAGAACGCCGTGAAAACCTAAAACCTCGAGCTTGGGAGGGACCCCATCGGAGCTCGTGGATCTAGGGTTGCTCTGAGGTCGGCAGGCCACTCAGAACATTCTCGAACGCCGTAGAGACGAGCGAAGAACAGCAGATGAGATTGGAAAAGTTAAGGTTTGGAGGTAAAAAGTAAAGGATAATTGTGTGAATCGATTGGGATTACCCCAATCGGCCTTAGCATTTATATTTATAAGCCGGGTAAGTACCCCTTCTCCAAGTCGGATTATATAAAGATTCCACAAATAAAACAACTCCTACTCGGACTAGAACTGGGCGGACCGGTCTGACCGGTCGGCCCGACCGATCAGACCGGTCGGCCTCTGACCTGCCAAATTTGGCTGTCAACAGAACTTCCCTCAGGTTTGGCTGCACTCCATCAAACACACATCGGTATCTCTCGACACGATTATTATAACAAATGCCCAAATTACTATTCCTTCCATCTAACTTCCCTAGGCTTATGGAGCACATAATATTCTTGTGCTCATCAACATATGATACCACCAAAACTGATTTGTTGCAAATCCGTGGGGCTTGGAATTTTCACCTTCAGGCTGTGTGTTCTTCTATATATGGAGATTCTACCGGGAATAATCTTACATAGAATTTCTTCTCTTTCCTCATGTGCAAGAACAACTCTAGAGAAGATATGAGGTTGCCTCAAAAAAAATTTGAGGTTCGTCCTCGTAGTAGTAGTGTATATATATATATATATATATATATATATATATATATATATATATATATATATATATATATATATATATATCTGTGTGTGTGTGTGCGCGCGCGCGCGCGCATATATATGTATGCATATTTTGGAGGTATATTTATTGCTCTCCATTGTTTCATGCCTATATATACTCGTGTACCTTGAAAAAAATTAAAAACACTCGTGTACCTCGAGTTTGTCACACTTTCATTAGCAGCGGTTTGGTAGATGCCATAGTTAATTTCTAGCCTCAGACCCCCAATGTCATAAACTCATTACTAAGCCACACCATTGTGTAAGGTTTGACGAGAGGAAATTTTTAGATGCGCATTGGGCAATGCCGTATTTGCCAAGATGTGTAGTAAAGGGAAACATGTCCTAAATTCTAGATCAGCCTCCTGTAACTCTGTGTGAATAGTTGTTAGAAGTAATTAAATTCCTTTGTTGCAGAGGAATACATCATGGGAGATTTATTATCGTTCGCTTATCCGGAGATGCTCAAGGGGTGTTACCTGAAGATGTTCGAGGAGAAGTCCACCGCCACTGTGCAGGTCATGCTGCGGCGGGTCAATAAGAAGCCCATGAAGAGTGTCTAGCTACGGTAAAATCGCTGCACACATCACAGATGAGCACAGGCACAGTGGCTCCTTCCGAGCTGGGAGCATGCTCTTCACACGCACACAGGAGGATAAGCTGATATGCTCCAACTCCAACTCGTCGGTTGAGGTTCCACTGGCGAGGTCTGATGTTGAGGTGCCATCTGTTTGGGAACTTCACATAAAGCTTGACCTGTATATTGAAATTCCCAACGGCAACAATGAGAAACTCAAGCATTTTGATGTTACTCTCACCTTGGGTAAAAAAAATACGAGTACAAAGTTACAGCCAAAAGGCACCGGCATCGAAGTTGAAGTGAAGCCCACCTGGTGCCACAACCAAGAACAGTTAAGGCCTCAACTGACTAGCCCAGTGCAGGTAACAACAGATTGGCCACCAATAGTTGCTGCGCAAAACTTATTGACATTTATTATCGCTTTTCTTTTTCTTTTTAACTAATTTTCCATATGCTACAGATCGAGCGGACAGCTGGGCATCAACTTGAAGTAGTGTCCACCATTGGAGATGATGTAATGTCGTTCACTGAATTCGTAATGGCTCAACGTCGCATCCTGGCTGACCATCCAGGTCAGGAGGATATCTTGGATGGACACCACTTCTTAAATCGTCATTCCACCCGAGAACACCCACTGCTCCCCAAGTATGACATACAACCAGAAAGGTGGCTTCACGTCAAGCTAAAAGCGGTGGATCCGAAAAACAAGACGTCATCATGGACAACCACCCTAGTCATGCGGAGTGCTAACTTGTACCACTAATGTGATTTGTCCCGGTTAGGAAATCCATTTTGTCCCGGTTTCCCAACCGTTTTGTCCCGGGTCTAGCAACCAGGACGGGTTGGTAACACCAACCCGGGACAAAAGGTTCTTTTTTCTCTATTTTTCTTTTCTCAATTCTTTTTCTATTTTAATTATACTTTTGCATTTCAATTAAACTTATGTATTGGAATTCAGTGTGTATGATTATATATATATAGTTACTTATATAATATTTGTCCTAAATAGTTTTCATATATAAATCAATTCACTTATATATGTATACACATATCTATACGTGTGAATTCCTTTACATATGAAAATGTCTAGGACCAATATTATATAAACATATATATACACACATATATATTATTGGAGGGCTTATATATATAATACATACATACTCATAAATAGATATAAAATACATACACATATATATTTACATAGATATATTCGTTCTTAATTACATATATACACGTATATTATCATATTTGCTGCGATTGTTAATGTGTGATTTTCTATCATAGTAGAATTTGCCTTTTGGATCAAGGACTTGCTCAACAATAAATCCGGACAATTATTCTTGAATCGCCATAATCTTTTCCTCCGGTATGAGTTTATCGCGCATCGTCTCGACCTATGGAAAAGGGGGATAATTAATTTCGACTAATTAAAATACTTGTTCAAATATTAACAAGTTTTTTACTTATTTCCCCCTCCCAATCTGCGAAGGCCCTTGAAGGTCCTACCACACCATAGATGTTCTTGCATACATAGTATGCGCATAAATTAGTGCCTTGTTCCTGCCTCATACACTTTAAGAGAGAAGAAATTATCAGGTATTTACATGAATATATAATAAAACTAATGAAACGTTTAAAGAATCATCCAAGTGCGTACCACAAAAATTGTCTTGATCTTCAATTCCTTGTCGAATTTGCCTGGATGATTTTTAGCGACTTGTTTCCAAACCCTGTGCATGATTAGAACAATTATAGTCAAGTAACACAGTGATTCAAAGTATCGGTCATCGACGGAGTAGTGGTAGAATTACTTTTTCATAATGTTAAGAAGATCACTGTATTGTTCTGGAGGTCTCCTTAATGAGTCCATAACCACCATCATGCTAATGTCGACAAGTATGAGCATTAGGACCCAGTGTTCACTGCAAGATTATACGGAATAGTTAGGGTTTAAACAATTTGATGATACAGAATAGAAAGAGTTAGATGGTAGGAATCACTCACGCAAAGTTATATGGAAACAATATCATTTGCTTGTTGTGATAAACTCTTAAGTATTTGAACAAGTTTTGAAATATCCCATTGGAATTGTCACGTAGAAGCCTCTAATTACAAGTAATTGGGTCGATGAAGCCGAGGTGAGAGTATCCCTTTCTCCTGCAAGTTTGTATCTCCATTCTACATGATACCGAATAAATCAAGGGATCAGTATGTTGAGATCATGGAAAACAACACGTAAGGAGAGTAAAATACTTACAGAACCCACAAGCCGACCATAGAGATGTCGAGGTCCTCCTGATGGAATAGTTGGTAAACTTCTTCACAGTTTATCCATATAATGGCCTCCCCCCGTAAGAAATCGTCATCTTTAATCTTTGCGCCCTGCATGAAGATGCAATCAGCCATCGCACGCATGTAGTGCTGGTGCAGCTTATACATTTGCGTTGGAAGCACAGACACTACTTCATTGGTACAAGAGATTTGCCCAGCTCATACGTCCATTTGACGACCACTTCGGCCTTTGGAATATCTTCTCTCCCTGCAATCTGAGCCGCCGTCAGGTTTGCTTCTTTCAAAAATGTAACAAAGTCTTGTTGTTGCGTCGTCTGTCCCACTACGAGAGGCTCTATTGATTGTTTCTTTTGGGCTCCGAGCTGTGGGACATTGGACGACGACGACTTTGATTGTCTCTTCTTTTTCTCAGTAGTTTTCATAATTGTGCGGTCATAGTCTGAAGGGGGATTTTTCAGAATGAATTTTCTCTTATTTGCTTCGCACATTCCCTTAAAAAATTTTAAATCTCCCGGATGTATCACTTTCTCGGGCTTCGGCTTCGGCTTCGGCTTGATGTGCTCTTTAACGCATTGATCACTTATCCGTCCACATTCTTCAAGATTCATGTCCCAGGGTTCAATAGGAGCCTCCTTTGTTTTTTTCTTGTTTTCCTTCTTCTTTGGAGGCTCCTTAGCCGGTGCAGCTACTTTCTTTGCCGGTGGCTGTTTCTGTTTCTTTGCCGGCGGCGGAGGGGGTGATCAAAGAGGTGACGGTGATGCTTGAGTGCTCATCGGCGCATGAGATGATGGTGACGAAGAATGTGCCGGTGAATCTTGCCGAGATAATGCTGCCCTTGGGGAGTTTTACGGAGATGCCGGCCTTGGAAAGGCATGCTGAGATGCCGGCCTTGGTGTTCGATCATCCGACTTTAGGATGATGTAGCGCTTATCCCATAGGATGTAGCCATGAATGGCTTCTGCTAGTGTCCTATCCCCATCGCCTCCAGGAATATCAAGCTCGAGCGTCTCCCAACCCTAGCACACCTGCTCCACACCAAGTCTTGTGTATCCTGCCAGAATTTGCTGCCCGTGGTACATGTCACCTGGTTGGGTTGGCATGGCGGTACCGTACGCAACAGTGAACATTAAGTTCTTAATGCTAGTCTGCAGGTCACAAGGTGTCTGCTGATTGATCTCATCCACTGGAAATCGCTGTGGGGCCGTCGCTTCAATTGCGTCCTGGATCCTCATTGTCTCGACGGCGACGTCTATGGAAGAGCAGCTGCTTTTCCGTTGAGACAGATGATCGGCTACGACATTAGGCTCTGGAGGCACCGGTTGCGCTTGTTGTTGCTGGCTCATTGCTATGGCCACTTGGCGTTGAACCTCTTCCTCCAGTCTTTGATCATGTGACATGAGCCGTTCCTCTAGCCTTCGCAAGTGCTCCCGCTCATCATTCTTTCTTCTTTGCTGACTTCTATATGATTCAATGTAATCCCTGAACCCATACTTGCACGGAACCACGCCTTTGCCTCTTGTGTGGCCCGGATGTTCTGGATTCCCAAGGGCATAAGCCAACTCATCCCTCTCTCTATCCGGCTAGAATGTTCCCTCGGCCGCTGCTTGTCTGGCCTCCAGTAGTCTCTGGGCTGCTAGCTGGATTTTTGGCCCATAGATGCAGGCCCCAGTCAATGGGTCCAAGCTTCCCCCGTGACCATAAAACCAGGTCCTTGACCTTTCAGGCCAGTTCATGGTCGCAGGTTGGATGCCTCTGTCAAGAAGATCCTGCTCCATCTTCTCCCATTTGGGTATTGCAAGCTTGTAGCCTCCTTGCCCTAGAGTGTGATGGTTCACATTCTTCGAGGCATTATCTTTGGCCTTCTGCACCTTCTGAAGCCCACGCTCTGAAGACTTGTATTGCACAAATGCATCCCAGTGACCCCTATGCTTTTTGAGCTCGCCGGTAAACATGGGCGTGGTCCCGGTCTTGATATATTTCTTCGTCAAAATTTTCTTGAATGATTGCAGCTGTTCGGCCATCTTGCTCGGGGTCCAGCACTTGCATATCTCTTCAGATTCAGCTGGAACCGTGAAGTTCTTCTTAAGCTCCCGCCAGCACCATTCTTTTTCTCTTTCGGGTACCACATCCCGTTCCTCGCTTGGATTGGCAGCTTTCCATAGCCTGAAGCTGATCGAGATGTGGTCCCTGACAATACATCTGGATTGTCTTACGAATTTTTTGGCGGCAGCTTCTGGAGCAATCGGTTCACCATCTGGACCAACTTCCGCCATAATGTACCACCCTTCCAGTTTTTTTGCCGGGCCTTGCTTCGTCTTTTTCTGCTGCGATGATGATCCAGACGGCTATATAAAAACATTCATATATATTTATATAGTATTCACATAGATTCAGATGAAAATATGATTTTCAATACAAGTAAGGATAGTTGTGATATGTACATTAGCACTTTGTTCACCAGCAGCGTCATCCTGAATGGATGGTGCCTCAATTCTATCACTGGACATATTCAAACATATGTTGGTATTACTGCCATCATCAGCTTGTTCGGGGGCATCTCCTTGTGCACCACCACCATCGGCAATCATATTCAATAGGAATTGTTCGTCTTCCGCGTCTGTGTGTCGCGGGTCCATCGTAACTAAAAAATGAATACAAATGAAACCCTTAAGAAAATTCTCTAAAGAATGCACATATTTGCGAGGATTTGATCGAAATTCGTTTAGATGGACGAGGTCGAGAAGGGGACTACGTTTGGATCGGACTACGTTTACATGGACGTGTAGATGGAAAATACTCTAACCATTCGATCGGAAACATGTCGGTAATGATCGGAAACTATCGGAAATGATTCGATCGGGATCGGTGAGTAGACAACGGAAGAGCGTTGAACGAATGTGTGTGTGTGCGCGCGCGCGCGCGCGTCGGTGAGTGAGTGAGCGAGAGACTGAGCGTAAGTTTGTGTGTTAGCAAGAGTTTGCGAGCTCGAGAAGTAATATAAATGACATAATTAAATAATAAATATATGATACATTAAAGTCTTTGAATGATATAATTAAATAATAAATACATGATAAATTAAACTCTTTGAATGACATAAAAAAAATAATAAATACATGATAAATTAAAGTCTTTGAATGACATAATTAAATAATGAATAGATGATAAATTAAAGTCTTTGAATGATATAATTAAATAATAAATACATGATAAATTAAAGTCTTTGAATGACATAATTAAATAATGAATAGATGATAAATTAAAGTCTTTGAATGATATAATTAAATAATAAATACATGATAAATTAAAGTCTTTGAATGACATAATTTAATAATGAATACATCATAATAGAAATTTTCTCTAATTCTCTATTTCCTTCTCTATTTCTCTCTAAATTCTCTCTAATAATATATCCATAATTAAATTCTAATAATATATCCATAATTGAATTCTAATAATATTTCCATAATTGAATTCTAATAATATATCTATAAATCAATTCAACTTAATATATAATAAATAAAATTTTCCAACTTTTTTTCATGATTTTTCACGATTCTACGATTTTTCCAACTATTTTCTACTATTTTCATGATTCTTCAACAATTTGATAACTATTTTATATAATTTTCTACCTATTTTCTACAAACTCCTATATATTTTCGACTTTTTCTAACATAATAAAAAAAAGCTGACGTCAGCACATAGTAGTGCTAACGTCACCAAAGGCTTACGTCCTTGGGCGGCGCCGGCGGTGGTGCGTCGGGTCAGCGAGGCCGCGGCCGAGGGGTGCAGCGCGCCGGCGGTCGAGGTCGCGGCGGCACGGCGGCGGTTGAGGGCGGGGGGCCGGCACGGCGGGCGTCGAGGTCGGGGCCGGCGAGCTCGGGCCGGCGGCGGTGGAGGTCGCTTGGGGGCGGGGGGCCGGCACGGGGGCAGGCGAGGTCGGGACCGGCGAGCTCGGGCGGCGGCTGGAGGTCGAGGGCAGGGTCCGGCACGGCGGCAGGCAAGGTCGGGGCCGGTGAGCTCAGGCGGCGCACGGGTGGAGGACGTCGGTGCTCGGGGCAGTGCTCGGCGACGACGGCGCTCGGGAATGACCGCGCGATAGGGCGGCGAAGCTCGGGCGGCGGTGGTCGGCGGCGCTCGGGGACGATGAGAGTGGCGAGCAGGAGGCGGTTCGGATCGAGCAGGGGACGACGGCGCGCCGGCACAGATCAAGAAAATCACGAAGTGTTGGGGGAACAAGGGGCGAGGAAGAAGGATAGTTATCTAGGGGGATTTTGTCCCGGGTGGTGGTTTCACCCGGGACAAAAGGGCCTTTTGTCCCGGGTGAAACCACCACCCGGGACAAAAGGGTCTTTTTGTCCCGGGTCGTGGCTCCACCCGGGACAAAAGGTGTTTTTGGGCGGGCCGGGAAAATTCCCAGCCCGCGGCCCACCTTTAGTCCCGGGTGGATCTACCACCCGGGACAAAAGGGGCCCATTTTCTCTCATTCCAGCCAAATCTTATGTTTGTTTTTGTTTCTTTTTACTTCTCTTTTAAAATAGGCTTTCATTTGTTAATTCAGTTAAAAAAATTATAGTTCCAAAAATTATGGAATAAAATTTCTTATCTCTATATAGACTTGATACACGCAACAAAAATATTTAATTTTCATTCAAGTGATTGGGTCAACGAAATATCTAACTTTTTTTAAATCATATTTTTTATTTTGACCATGCAAAAATATATTAGGTGAACAAATTTTTTCAAACTTTTGCTTTTCGACAGAAAGTGGGTTCTACACGATATTAACGTTTAAAAAGTGAATTTTACATAAAACTAAGCAATTTCATGACATTAATGAGTAGTGTGTGAGTTTGTGAGATAGTGTGTGTGTTAGTGAGAGAGTATAGTGTGTTAATGTGAATGTAATTTCATGAAATAAATAAAATTTGTTGGGTAATCCATATTATTGTATGAAAATTATACTTGAGTCTGAAAATTATGTGAAAACTATAAAAAATGATATATATATATATAACACATAAAGGATAATGGTACAATACATATATAATAAAAGTATTCGAATTGTCATTACTTTTGTATATAATAATAGAAAATAATTCAAGTACATGAATGATTAGCGGTAACAGACTTTCTTTTGACAAATGTCCCTTGATTATGATCACTGCGCAAGTATGGAACATCATCATTGGCTAGCAGGATGCATGGATCAGCATTTACTTCGAAAGGTGGAATGGCAACAAAGTTATTATATTCTTCTGACAAGTCTTTCTTGTCCTCCACTCCAACGATATTTCTCCTCCCTGATAGAACTATGTGTCGCTTATGCTCATCCTTTGGCTTGTTTATCCCCTTTTTTGGCTTGCTGGACATGTCTTTCATGTAGAAAACCTGAGCGACATCCTGGGCTAGAACAAACGGCTCGTCTCTATACCCAAGATTGTTGAAATCAACTATTGTCATCCCATAGTCATCTTTTGTTACCCCTCCTCCAGATAGTTTAACCCATTGGCAACGAAATAGAGCCACCTTGAAATTAGGACCGTAATCCGGCTCCCTTATCTCTTCAATATAGCTGTAATATGTGTCTTTTTTTCCATTATTGTCCGTGGCATCCATACGAACACCGTTGTTTTGCTTGGTACTCTTTTTATCTTGGGCTATCGTATAAAATGTGTTTCCAATTATCTCGTACCCTTGATATGTTAAGATATTCCAAGATGATCCCCTAGCCAATAAGAACAGTTGTTCACTTATATCCAAGTTATGCATTAGATGCTTCCGCAACCAGCTGCCGAAAGTGTTCATGTGCTCACATGTAATCCATGCCTCAGACTTTTTCGGGAATTTGGAGAGCAGAATCTTCTTGTGTTCCTCGATATCCGGGTCAACCAAGGATGATTGTTGAAGAACCGCATAATGCGCTTTTTTGAATGAGAAATCATCTGTGCAGACATAAGATTTCTTTCCTAATGTACCCTTTCCATTTAGTCTCCCCTCATATCGCGATTCAGGGACCCCAATCGGTTTAAGGTCATCAATAAAGTCAACACAAAAGTCAATGACCTCCTTAGTTCCGTAGGCACTGGCGATGCTTCGTTCTGGACGAGCTCGATTACGAACACATTTCTTGAGTACCCCCATGAACCTTTCGAATAGAAACATGTTGTGTAGAAATACTGGTCCGAGGATATCAATCTCTTTCACAAGGTGCACTAGAAGATGTTTCATGATGTTGAAGAAAGATGGTGGAAATATCAGCTCAAAGCCAACAAGGCATTGCACCACATCGTTTTGCAGCTTTATCAAATTGTCCGCATCAATTACCTTCTGAGAAACTACGTTGAGGAAGGCACATAGCTTCACGAATGTTAACCGGACGTTATCAGGCAGAATCCCCCGCAGCACAACTGGAAGAAGTTCGGTCATAAACACGTGGCAGTCATGAGACTTGAGATTTGTAAATTTCCGCTCTGCCAAATTTAGGATTCCTTTTATATTGGATGAGTATCCAAATGGAACCTTTATACTGCTCAAGCAGTCAAACATGCATTCCTTCTCTTCCTTGCTAAGAGTATAGCTGGCAGGACTTAAATATTCTCGTTCATTATCTCGCTGTTGTGGATGTAAGGCATCTCGTTCTTCTATACGTTGCAATTCTTGACGTGCTTCTAGTGGATCTTTTGTCTTTCTATAAACTCCCAAGAATGCTATCAGGTTGACGCAAAGATTCTTCATGAGGTGCATCACATCAATTGCATGACGAACATCTAAGACTTCCCAATACGGTAGCTCCCAAAATATAGATTTTTTCTTCCATATGGGCGTCATTCCGTTTTCATTCGGAACAGGTTGGCTACCAGGTCCCTTTCCAAAAATAACTTCTAGATCTTTTACCATGTTGTCAGACCCGGGGCAGCGGGACTGGTTACAGGCATAGAATATTCTAGAGTAAGGGATAGACCATGGATGTACCTTACCTCTTTTGTAACTACTCGAATAGGCATAGAACTAACTGCAGTACAAAGGAAACTACCCGATTGTGTTCTAGTAGGACTCCAACTGTACTCGGCTAGGACTTTCCATGTAACCCTGTACCCCTGGATATATAAGGGCGGGCAGGGACCCCTTCAAACAATCATCAACACCTAAGGCAATACAAACCACATAGGACGTAGGGTGTTACACAAACTCGCGGTCCGAACCTGTCTAAATCTTTGTGTTCCTTACACCATCGAGTTCTAGTGCCGTCAATCCCTACCTACAAACCTTACTGCTAAGGGTATCCCTGAGCAGGCTTGGCGATAAACACCGACAGCTGGCGCGCCAGGTAGGGGATTCGGCGAGTTCATCAGCGAATTAGATGGCCGGATCAAGCAACGCCGACAACGTGCCAGCAGGCATGACCCTCGTTTTCAGTTCCTGGGCTTGCACGGCTGACGGAACAGGAGGCTTCTCCAGCCACCTTGTCATGCCTAACTTGCCTAAATCGAAAACCCGCTCCCGACTCGCCGGCATCCCCGAGTCTGCGGATCTCGGCGAGAAAAGAGTTCCACCCGAACTCAATTCAGACAACCCAGAAAACGTGTCAACTCTAAACCAAACTCTCGGTTCGGTCGAGTCCGGCACAAACTCTGACTTCGAAAAACCCCACTTTTCCAAAACTCTTGGAAAATACTTGAATCATCTCAAGACGATCAAAAGCCCCAAGATCAAAAACTCAGAACTACTTGCCGGAGTAGATCAAGTTTCACGGTCAATCGAGGGCTACATCAAACTTGCAGAAACTGCTTTCAGCCCATCTACGTCACAGCAGATCCCAAAAGCGTTGAACCCACCACAGAAGAGGTCGGGTGATATGCTCTCAGGGATCGATCGGGTGAATTCGAAGCTCGCCAACTGCATTAAGGTGGCTGAAAGCACTCTGCAAAACAAAGAGCAGAAAGCAGGAGGAGGAATCTGCGGGGGAGCTGGTGAGACAAACCCCCGGCTTGTTCGGATGGGACCGTCTATCTCCAGGATACCGCAGAGCCCTTTACCGAAACCTGCTCATACTCGGACTCCGAAACCAGTCGAGTCCAAGTTCGGTCAAGACTTTGATCGTTTCATGAACGGTCTTGAGAAATTTGAACCATTTGACAATCTCGAAGATTGGTCAGACAACGTCGAGCTATTCATGGATGCTATGGCCAGCGCATCCAAACACGCTGACGCCCTCTGGGAACTGGCCAAGCTTGAAAAAGGAAAAGCCAAAGCTCCAGAACAATCCAGCGATTCAATCTATGACAGACCCTGGATCAAGGAGCCTGAGGGGCTGACTCCCACTCAATCATGGCTACACTGGATGAACGAGAATGCCCTCCGTGTAGAGATGGGCATCCTACTTCTCGCTCACCCAAAACATACATATTCCAAAATTGGTGGGCTAACCGACTCCGAATCCGAGTACTCCTCTCACTCGGAGGACGAGCTGGATGACCTAATCCAGTACGGTAAACAAGTCGAGTCCAACTCGGCCAAGAACCTCAAGTCAGATCAGAACTCCCTGCCTAACTTGGTTATATATGCAACGCCACAAGGACGTACAATGCATCTTAGGAAGGCACAAGATCCCAACACTCCCGACTCACAGTTGGCAGATCTGCCCTACCAACAGAGCACTCTTTTAGACCCGTCCTCAAGCAAACAAGACCAAGAAGTTCAAGATCTCTGCCGTGAAATCCTCATGGTTTGTATCTATGAAGAACCTGAGGGCGATCCCACGGAGCGTCTCAACCTCAATGGCTACAATTCTGATGATTTCGATGAGTACCTTTCTGACAACATGGAAACTACTCCTCCCGCAATCACTGAAGCCAAAGCTACCACTAAGCAGGATCTACCTGCTCCTCCCCCTCCTCCAGCGGTGACCGTCACCGTCCAACTAGATGAGCAGCATCCAACAGAAGATCTCTACGAACGTCGTCGCCAGCTCAACCAGAAGAGGGCGTTCAAGCGTCAGCGCCTTGCTAACACCCTACAAGAACAACAAGGCGACAACTACAACTACTCCAACTACGACCTCCGCAGTGTGATCAACGTTGGGCACGATGCGCGCAACATCATCATCTCAAGGAGAAAGGAACGGGAGGAAGTCGAGGCATACAGCCCTTCTTCTAACTACCGTATCCCGCTAAAGGCTTCCGCATCCTTCAAGAAGCACAAGCCGACAAACATCAGTACCCGTCCTCAGGGTAAACCGTGCACCCCGCAACAGGGTGAATCGTCTCAAGGCGAAAACAGGATCAACAAAGTACTGCTACGCAAGTGCTTCATCCACCCAAAGAGCTCTCACACGATCTTCCAGTGTGACTCACTCCGCAAGGCCCTTGGGCCACCTCTCCTGAAGGAGACCCTTCCACAAATCTAGTCGACCCCTGTATCGACTAGTTTTATCTTCAAATAAATTCAGTCATGTAAATCATTGCTTACGTCCAACGAGCAAGGGGTAGGTCTTAAGAGTCAGAGTCTGTCACTTTACAGTTATTGTAATTTCGACAAATCCAAATAAAGTTGATTTCTCCTATATCGACTACTTGGCTCTCGCTCACACGACCAAAACCCCATCTTGAAAGTCTTCCTTAGCATTAGAGCAGCTATCGAGTAGTTTTCATGGTTCACACTTGAGTGCTTTTTTGACATTTACGTCTTGGGCAACCCGACGGGGTTCGTACCTAACAGTTCTGTTCTAAAAGACACTCTAGTCCTCTGGAAGGACGCCCTACTCGCCCTGCTCGAGTAGGTCTTGGATACACTTTTGGCACCTTCATCTTGGGCAACCCGACAGGGTTAGTACCTAACAGACTTGCCCTAAGAGTTACTCTAGTCCTTGGTCAAAAAGGACACCTTACTCGCCTCGCTCGAGTAAGTTTTGGATATCTTTCTGACATTTTTGCCTTGGGCAACCCGACGGGGTTCGTACCTAACAGTTCTGTCTTAAGGATTACTCCAGTCCCTGGTTAAAGGGACACCTTACTCGCCTTGCTTGAGTAAGTTTTGGATATCTCTTCGACATTTACATCTTGGGCAACCCGACGGGGTTCGTACCTAACAGTTCTGTCTTAAGGATTACTCCAGTCCTTGGTTAAAGGACACCCTCCTCGCTGGCTCGAGTAGGTCTTGGATACTCTTCCGGCACCTTCATCTTGGACAACTCGACGGGGTTAGTACCTAACAGACTTGCCTTAGAGTTACTCCAGTCCTCAGGTAGGACACCTTACTCGCTCTGCTCGAGTAAGTTTGGGATGTTTCTAGAGTATTCACGTCTTGGTTAACTCGATGGAGTTCAATCCTAACAGTCTTATTCTAGAAATCAATCCATTCCATTAATAGGACATACTACTCGATACAATCAAGTAGTTTGGACATTTTCGCAAAACAGTTGCATACTATCTGGGTAACCAAACAAGTTCTATCCTAACTGGTCAACTACGAAAACCCCTTAAGGAGTACAGATAAGTTCTTGATACTCTAAAATAAGTTGACACAAGTTTCCCGCTTGCTTAGTTTACTATGGGAATCTCCGTTACAGAATCTTTTTGCCTCGAGTACTTGACGGGTATTACTCGCTTGCTTGAGATACAAAAAGAACTATTTTCCCTTAGCATTCTGAGTAGTTGTCGAGAGCTGCCTGTCTTCTTATCTATCAAGAAACTTCTTACACCTCCTAAGTACTCAATAAGAGTTTTCTCCTTGATTGAACAACAAACTCCATATTAGCTCTGTGCTAATAAAATACTTCCTTCAAAAAGGAAATCCATACTAAGCTACGGCTTCCTACACCTTCTATGGTTATTCCCACTTGGTTAATCCTGCGGGATTCAATCCTAACCGGTCAGCACTATCCTAAGGCATCCGCGGATACAATGCATCGTATCTACTATTATAATTGAGTGGGCGCGATGCTACCTACACTCTGGACCCTCGAGTACAACTACTCGACACATCAAAGGATTCGACAATCCTAACAAGTACTCGACTTTACACAAATATCCAGCATTTGTTCAGCAGTACTCTTGGCTTACATGCTAATTCAATTACAATAAAAGTTCAAGGAGACTTAACCCTGCTCAAGGACCCTACAATTTGATCAGGCACTCTGGAAGTTTCTGCCAAATACTGACGTAACTGATCATCATTATAATCAGCCTTGGCTCCTCATCCAAGAGCATCCAGACGAGTGGTTGGCCAATAAGATTTCACAAGTCCAAGTATGTGACCAACGTACTGGCGAGTGATAGTCCAGACAAACCTCTAAAAGGCCCCGGGTACTTTACAAAGTCTACCCACCAGCATGAGCGGTTCATCTCTGTCCCTTTCTGAGATTTCCATGGCCTCAGTCACCTCCAGGGCAGCATCCCTGACTCCTCTCAGCTCCACGAGCTCCCGCTGCATCAAGCCTCAGGACTCTGACAAGGTCTTGAGCTGTTGCAGAGTCGACGCTGCCTTCCGACCGGAGTCGGATCTTCTTGAGTTTCTCTATTTCATCTGCATTTCGGTACATAAGAATCTTTAGATCCAGTACCAAGCATTTCTGAATCTTTAAAGATTCTGCACAAGCTGTGTACTCGATAGAAAGAAACAATCTTATAAACACCAAGCAGATATACTAGTCGATTGCATCATGTATGCTAATGACTAACCTTTCATTGACTGGGAGAGCTTCTTTAGCTTTCCCTCAAGAGCAGTCTTCTCAGACGAGAGCGTCTTAACCCTCTCTCTCTCGGAACATTTAGCTCTGTCTCATCTTGGGACTAGCTACGATCCCATTTCAGTGCCTCCTGCAAAATAAAAGATCAGTACACTACTCGATCTACTACAAAAAGTCGACAAAGTATTTGACTACTTACCTCTAGCAGCTTGACAGCAAGCTCTACCTTCTCTCATTGCAAGACACTTCCCGATGTGACCTGGGAAGTACTCGCCAGCACCTCAGCCACAGCCCTTTTGGGCACATCTCCAATTCTCCCTACAGTATTCCCTGTGACTTGGGAATCTAAAGGAAGAGCATGCTACTTAATTAGTTTAAGAGCAAAATTGGATACCTTTCCTACAAAGGCCTTACAAGCTTACCTGCAGGGGTCTCTGCGGGCTGTTGATCATTACCTCCCTCAGGAAGCTTCTCGCCTTCTCCTTCTTTTGGAAGCCGATCGCTTCCGCCATCCGCCGGGACCCTCTCATTGCCCCTTTCAGGGTCAGGCAATGGAGAGTCCAGAAGCATGGCATTGGCCATCGCCTCCGCATCTTGATCACTCATGTCTGGAGTTTTCGGGGGCTTCTCCACCCCCGATTGGGAAGCTAAATTGTTCTCAGCCTCCACATCTCCCTCAAGGACTGCATCTCTACAAAAACAAAGTAGTTAAAAACTACTAGACACAAAATCAGATCCTATACATACAAGTTCTAAGGAACTTACGTAGGAGCTCTTATCAGAGCAAGTTCCTTGATACCAAATCTGCGGACAGGCTTTACAATCATAGCCCGCTTACCCGCCTCGCCGGCAACATTTAGATCGGAACTACTCGCCGAAAGAGTAGTACCGGTCCCACTTAACGGGTCCACTGTAGTGGAGGGGACAGTCTGTCCCACCGTAGTATCATCCCCAGATGATGATATCTATGGCATTTTAGCCGCCGGACTTGAAATGCAAAACACAAATCAGCAAAACGGAAAACAAAAGTACTTGATTCCAAAAATAACTAGCTACTTACTCGTCGCAAGTAGTTTGGGAGGAGCTGCGACGCTTCCTCGCCACGGATCGAGTACCCTTTGATTGCCCAGTTTGGGTATCAGTGCTTGGAGTAGGGCTGGGTTCCCTATCACTCCTCTCGCCAGCTTCCTCCTCATCTGCAAAATCAAAATTACACATAAGTATTGTTTGTATGAAACTTCATATGAACATATTTAAGATTGATTAACATATCGAGAAGTTTGGAAGAACAAAAGGCCGAATAAGTGCCTGACAGTGAAGGACTACTTTTAAAGTGCTCCACGTCCTCCTACAGAAAGCAAAATCCTATCAGGTTTACACTAAGGTAAAGTACTCGATTTCTACGCATCGACTACTCTTATCAAGTACCTGCTTCGGAGGATTCACAGCAGAAAATGCACCAGGAACAACTGGGATTTTCTTTACATTCTTCAGCAGTCATTGTACTCGACTAAATGCTACATCGTCCGAGATCTCTTCCTTCGAGTATCTTGACGGATCAGTTGTTCCTTGTATTGAAATCCAAGCGATTCCCGAGCCTGCAACGGCTGGATTCTTCGCTTCATCAGTCAAATATGACTGCTTCCCCAGTTAACATATTCTGCATCAGAACGGCAATTCGCTCGAGAAGTTGGGGGATTTGACTCTAGTCGACTGGCTTTTTATTCCATTCAGGCCACTGAATTGGAGGGCCTGGGGTAATTGGTGGTAAATTTCCTAACTGGTTCTCAACAAAGAACCACTTGGGCTTCCACTCGATTACTTTATTGCTAAGTTTATAAGAAATATACTCTCTATCTTTCCATTGTCTAAGCTGGAGACCCGCACCGCCTACTACATCTAAAATGAAGGAGTCGGGCTGCGGTTTCAAATAGAAAAGATAGCGGAAGAGCTCAAAATGGGGCTCCATGCCCAGAAAAGCTTCGCACAAATGCACAAAGATAGAAATATGAACAAAAGAATTGGGGGTCAGATGGTGCAGCTGGATCCTGTAGTAGCGCAAGAGCCCAGAAAAGAAAGAAGAGCAAGGAAACCCCAATCCCTGTTCTAAGTACGAGGTAAAAGCAACGATTCCCCTCGTATTTTCATACGGATGATCTTTCCCCAAGGCAGGACGCCATTGGATAACAGATCTAGGAACCAAAAGACCCTGCGACACTAGAGAATCTAAGTTAGATTGAGAACACTTGCTTGTGTTCCCACCCTCATCATGGGTTGGCTCTGCAGCCACACCCTTCCCCTTGGTCGCTTTCTTGGGGGCCATCCGGAAATCTACAGATCGCTTCACGCGCATACACTGGCGGAAACCCTAGGGAGACAATGGGAGCAAAACGAAGCAAGAACTTTGGATCTGGGAGCTCGAGAGTGAAAAGACAGATCTAAATCAGTAAAAACAAGTGGTGGCCGGTGGGGTAAAACCTAAGTTACCGTTTCATTTTATAATGGCGGTGGCAACATGGTAAAAACGCCCAACAGGCCAACAGTCCGTTGCAAATCACGAAAAAAACAGGATTTTAAAGAGACATTCCTTTTTCTGAGATTACATTCTGGAAAAGAAAACACTCATATCCCTAGTCGACTACTCGACACTCTTTTCCTTAACGGGGATTACATTCCAAAACAAGGATAAGTACTCGACACAGTACAACTACTCGACGTTACAACTCGAGTACTTTTTCCTAACTAAACTTTATAATGACTCGGACCTGCATGCCCATCGCCTGGATCTCTTGGAGCTTCTAGTCGGCGCTTGCTGTAGACTAGATCAGCCCGAGGCCATGACAAAGTACAAACTTGTTATTCCCACTAAGGGAATAATGATACTCATACTCTGGGAGGAAAGTTTCAAGAGTTTGGAGGCAGATTACAATAATCACCTCGCAAGTCCTCTTGTAGCATCTTGTGGAGAAATTTCTCCTTCTCCCAGAATACGTTGTGACAAGATTAAGTCTCCCCACCAGAGATGCAGTTCTTGGGCACCTAGAAACAGGCCACCCCAAGAATAGGACACAATGTGGTGTCACTCATCCTCTAAAACCATGCCTCATTGGAATATGCAAGGACATGATGTCCTGAATGGATCCGATGAGAGCACTAGAGATGCACGATGAGGTAGCAGGGACTTCTCTTGTCACTCGCAAGTTCTCTTCTAGCATCTCTTGTTGAAAAGGACTACACAAACTTCAGGAGGGCGAGAGCAAGAACACCAAGGATAAGCCATGGCTGCTACACTTTGGTGCTTCTAATAAAGGCCTCTCCCCCGCCTTTTATAGCCACAAGGGGCTTACTGAGGAGAACCCGTGAATCAACAGTGCACGTTTCACGGAAGCATTTATTGTAGCATTTATGGATGCAGTCAAAGATGCAATAATGCAGATTCTCCAAACAGTAACGTCCCACGTGAGCACTAAATAAAGAGCCGTACATCCCGGGTCTTATTCCTGAAGTTATTTCGGGTGCAATCAGTGTGGCGGATCCAATTGTAACATTTTTCTGTGATTTTACCAAAAAAAGAGGTCTTTTCGGATTCCGGATCTGATGAATCCTGCAAATAATTTGAAGAATAAAATCTGATGCCACGTCTTAAATCCTTAATTCCAAATCTACGCTCGGGGGCTACTCGCAGCAAAAGGGATTTTGATTTAAAACTCGGGGGCTGCGGGATATAGGCACCAGAGATTTATTTTTCAATTTTTTTGGAAAATAAAGAAGAAAAAGACTGAAGTGACCCTCAGCCTGATTCTGCGATTCAACGTAAGGCTCGGGGGGCTACTCCATATGGAGCGCGAGTACTTCGCGCACCATATATGATCAAGATTTCGGGGCTTGAGCACCTCACAGCCTTGGAGCAAACGGAAGTACTTGGGGGACTACTCGACGTATCTGAAGGAAGCACCAGAAGCAACCAGAAGGATGTTCTGACTACTTGAAGTACTCAAAGACGCCCAGCCAAGTACTCGACGCCTGCAGAACTCAGCTACGAAGAGCTCGGGGGCTTGTCAGACCCGGGGCAGCGGGACTGCTTATAGGCATAGAATATTCTAGAGTAAGGGATAGACCATGGATGTACCTTACCTCTTTTGTAACTACACGAATAGGCGTAGAACTAGCTGCAGTACAAAGGAAACTACCCGATTGTGTTGTAGTAGGACTCCAACTGTACTCGGCTAGGACTTTCCATGTAACCCTGTCCCCCCGGATATATAAGGGCGGGCATGGACCCCCTCCAAACAATCATTAACACCTAAGGCAATACAAACCACACAGGACATAGGGTATTACGCAAACTCGCGGCCCAAACCTGTCTAAATCTTTGTGTTCCTTGCACCATCGAGTTCTAGAGCCGTCGATCCCTACCTACAAACCTTACTGCTAAGGGTATCCCTGAGCAGGCTTGGCGGTAAACACTGACACATGTCGAAGACGTCTTTACCACTACGGTGCATCAGTTTTGTTCGGTGGTCCGCTTGACCTTTGAAATGCTTACCCTTCTTTTGTACCGAATGCCTGATGGGAAGAAACCGACGATGACCCATGTATACAACCTTCTTACATTGAGTCAACCATATATTATTGGTATCATCTAAATAGTATGTGCATGCTTTATATCCCTTGTTCGAATGTCCTGACAAGTTACTAAGAGCAGGCCAGTCATTGATCGTTACGAACATCAATGCTCGTAGGTTGAAGTTTTCCTGTTTGTCATCCCACATCCGTACACCTTCATCGCCCCAGAGCAATAAGAGTTCTTCGACCAATGGTCTTAGGTACACATCAATGTCATTTTTGGGCTGCTTTGGGCCCGGGATAAGCACTGGCATCATGATGAACTTCTGTTTCATGCAGAGCCATGGTGGAAGATTGTACATACAAAGAGTCACAGGCCAAGTGCTATGACCACTACTCATCTCACCAAAAGGATTCATGCCATCCGTACTCAAACCTAACCTTATGTTTCTCGCATCCAAATCAAATTCAGGGTATGTTTTATCTATTTTCTCCACTATGACCCATCAGTGGGGTGTCTCAACATCGAGTCTTGCTTGCGTTCCTCTTTGTGCCATCGCATCAACTTAGCATTATCTTTATTTCTAAACAGACGCTTCAAATGTGGTATTGTAGGCGAATACCACATGACCTTCGTAGGAACTCTCTTCCGGGGATGCTCCCCCTCGACATCGCCAGGATCATCTTTTCTGATCTTGTAATGCAATGCACTACATAGGGACATGCATCCAAATTCTTGTACTCGCCTCGGTAGAGGATGCAGTCGTTGGGGCATGCATGTATCTTTTGTACTTCCAATCCTAGAGGGCAAACAAGTTGTTTGGCTTCATACGTTGTGGTAGGCAATTCGTTGTCCTTAGGAAGTATTTTTTTAACAAGTTTGAGTAATTCACCAAATCCCTTGTCGGATACACCATTTGTCGTCTTCCATTGCAGCAACTCCAAGGTGGAGCCAAGCTTCTTCAATCCATTTTCACAATCTGGGTACAACAACTTACGGTGGTCTTCTAATATCTTCTGGAACTTCAACCTCTCCGTTTCACTCTCGCATTCTGCCTACACATTGTGCAATGCCTGCCCCAGATCGTCGCTGGGATCATCTTCTGCTACATCTACTTTGGGCTCTTCCATGGGAATATCGTCATCGAATGCACCGAATCCATCATTCCCGAGTAAGTGGTTGTCAAAATCTTCTTCTTCATTGTCTTCCATGGTAACACCCTGTTCTCCGTGCTTCGTCCAACAAACATACTTCTCCATGAAATCATTTGCGAAAATGTGGTTGTGTAGGATTCTTGAAGAGGAGTAATCCTTGTTATTCTTGCAATTAACACACGGGCAGCACATAAAACCATTCTGCTTGTTTGCCTCAGCCACAGACAAAAAATAATGCAGGCCTTCAATTAATTTGTTAGAACGTCGATCAGCATTGTACATCTATTGCCGGTCCATCTGCATTTTAAAGGAATCGATTTGAATTCTTTACACGTATCGAATAAATAAAATATATCAAACCTAAATTAAACTAAATGAAACATAACATGAATAATTAAAAGATCTGCAATATCCATCATACATCTTGATTAATTAAAAGGAGTACTTAATCCATTACAGAACTTAACAAAGGAGTACTCAACATGAAACTTAAAAATTCGCACAACAACAAATAGGGTTTCAACCGTCCTTGCGTGGGAACGCAGAATGCTCTGACGGATTTCTTGCTGGCGTAGAAGAAGATGGCGGAGCTGAAATCTCCGAGTTTGGTGGTGATGAACCGTAACGCCGCAATAAATCCTCAAGATCAAACGGAGGTTCCTCGCCCCTTGCCACACATTCTCTATATTCTTTTTCCAAATAACGAAGCGCTGCACTATGAAAAGTGCTAGGTTTCTTGGACCGGCAACCTACTGGAGTTGTACCCTTTTCTCCAGAAGCACAACGATCACCCCCACCGGCGCCACTCCCTCCAGCTGCTGAAGCCATATTTTACTGGAAAACACCTTTATTTTTCACAAAATTATAAATTCTTACAATCTCTAATTAATTGAAAGAAATCTCTATAACTTCTAATTACTTTAACACCCTTCAGTTCCAGGAGAACACTCTTTTCAATATCTAGAAACCCTCTAGAAGAAAAAAAAACTTTATTTCAGAAAATGTATATGTCGGTAACCTTGACCCTGCGGTGATGACACTGCCTTTCGGGGGGACACGGTGCGGTACAAGTGCGTCGACAATGGGCCAGTCGCAACACCAACATTTTCGGTTGATAGGAACACAGCACTTACCACAGGCAGCATGCTCGTAGATATGCTCTCAGTAAAACAACGGCCATGTTGACCACGCCAAATGATGTGTTCGCATCAATCGAAAATGCTGGTGTTGCGACCAGCCCATTGGCGACGTTCTTATAGCACATCGTATATCCCCGAAATATAGTGCCATCACCGTTGAATGGAGATTAACGACATATACTTGTTTCGAAATAAAGATTTTTTAAGCTTCTAGATGGTTTCAATGTGAGCCTGAATAAATACATCACTAGGGTGTCAAAATAATCCATTCATAATAGAAAAAAATTCAAATATACTCATTTTATTAATTCATTCATTAATACAAAATACAACTATCCACAATATGGCATATATACAAGTAAATCACATAAAGTGTCTACACATTCTAAAAATTTCTACTATCCACATACTCATCTAAATCTAAATGAAAATCACACATACATACATATGCAATCTAAATGTTCAAGAAATGAGCTACACATTTTCTCTATTTCTAAAGCATGAAATGAGCTACACAAGCAATGTAAGAAAACAAAACAAGCCCCAAACCTTTTGTCCCGGTTGGTACCTCCAAACGGGACAAAAGGCCCATGTCCCCCGCGCTGGCCCGCCTAGCCGTTGGACCCGGGACAAAAGGCTTTTGTCCCGGGCCCAAAGGCAGCCGGGACAAATGGCCTGAAAGAAAGGCTTGTTCTGTAGTAGTGTACGTCCAGGGCTTCATTAGCCAGAAAGGGGTTCTGCACAAGCTTCTTGACAAGAAAAACTGCGGATCAGTGATCCCAGAAGATTACCATCATCCCTTAGAAGATCTATTTTTGGCGTCAGTTACCCAAGATTACGGGGAGGGGAAGCCAAAGAACATGAAGCAAAATGTGCTGAAATCGCCAAAAAACTGACGGGCATGGAGCTGAACCGGGACTTTGCGGTGGAAGCCGTGCGCGTGCTGTCGAGCTACCCAGAACTCGTGCCCGGTATAACTTTGGATCCCTGGGTGGCACTGGAGGGTGTTGACGCCTTTTCTGGTCAACACACGAACGTGCTAGATCACACGGCGCGAGGAGGGGCTCCTTGCAGCGCCTCCTGTGTGGAGCGGTCAGACTAGTCAGAGGGACTGGTCAGATCGGTCGCCGTGCAGAACGACGACGATCCGACAAACGCTCACCCGGGAGGGACCCCGTTGGGGTAAGCGCGCGTAGGGTTGCCCTAGGCTCGGCAGGCCAGCTAGGGCGTCCTCAAACGCCATGTAGATGAGAGAAGAACAGCATGTCGAGGTTGGAAAAGGTAAAGACAATGAAAGATAAATGTATTTGATTGGTTCGATTCGGTTGGATCTCCTCAATCGGTCGTGACCCTTTATATTTATAGGGTGGGGAAGACTTACCCCGCAAGAAATCCTGTTCACAAATCTAAATCTATAATATTTCCTAATTGTACTCGGACTCCTCATGGACGGGTCAAACCGGTCGGGCTCCTGCCGGATCAACTACAGCACCAGACCGGTCATACCGCTTGGTCAGACCGGTTGATGCCAATTTTGGCTGTCAACATATGCCCCCCTGTTTTTTGGTAAAGCTTGCTTGCCAAAAAACATTCTTCTAAACCAAAATTTTCTAAGAGCGATGATTAGTAATGCATCGGCCATATATTATCTCTGAACATGCTAAAATAGCCGAAATAAGAGAACTAGCACATGTAACAATTTCTAGCTTAAAATCAGCAAACTATTTCGGCTTTATATTCCTTAGCATGTTTAATAACAAAAATCTTGAAATAGCCAATGCGGTCGATTATTCAAATCATAGCTCCTTGGTAAAGCATAAAACTGATAGTCATAACATGGCAGCCAAGGACTATGACCAAACCATGGATTAAACACACCTGAATATGCATTCCATGGTACGTGCATCGACGGCATAAATGATGAAGACCAATACGATGACCATTGATGCTTTCTTGATCTTTATGGTGAAGAATTCCTTCTTTGTTTGCCTTCCAATTGATAGCTTTGTTTTTGTTTAGAAATCTTCTTATATTTATCCAGAAGCTCCTCAAAGGTCGGCTTGGTCCTATTTTTTGCACCACCAGACTTCCTAGGTTCAGACCGGTCAGACCGGTCCTGTCAGAACCGATATGTTTGCTCTTATCTTACCCCCCGGCCGAACTTGAACATTGTTCGACTACATTGTTTGAATCATGATTATCATTGGGGGCAATTTTACTAATTGAGCTATCCGATTTCTCTTCAACAATCGGCTTTTCTTTATCTAGTGTCAAATCTAAATTTTTGTTTAATCATCCATCTTTTTTGACACGATAAACTTGCTTGATCATCTTGTATTTCTTTCTCTGTATAGACCGATCTTTTTCATCAAAACGGTCTTTAATGGTAGGTGATGGTTTACCAATTGTCGGCTCCCTATAAGTAATGTAATCTGGATATAAATATCTAGGAAAAGATGGCATATATGAATTATAATATCAGGACGGATAAATAAGATCCGCATGGCATAGGTATAATTGGCCTATATGACGGAAACGGCATTGAATTAGAAAAGTTATTCCGTTGCCGATTCCGATCATGAAATTGCTGTCTTGGAGTAGATCTTGAGTGTTTTGGATGTTTTGGCTGACTATCATCATTATTTTGTTTTTTAGATTTAGCCGGAAGATCTCCAAGAAAGGGCTTCGGCTTTTCCTTTTGATGCTTGTGACGGCCTTTGGATTCAACGGTTTTCCAAACACCAATCTCGGGTTTTTTTTAGGCTTAACCATCCTAGGTTTTGATTTATTTTGCAAAACCCTAGATGAGCCGGTTAGACCGGTCTTGGAACCGGTCAGACCAGTTGCAGTGAAACCAGCATCTTTGCCTTCGTTTTGTTGCCTCCTGAGTGTTGAAGTACTAGATTTAGTCTCTGTGCTCTTGCCAGGGGATTTTGGCTCGATAATTTCAGCTTGAGACAGCCGAATTGTATCTTGACCAACAACATTAAGCAAATTTTTGCAAGGATTATTGCCAAGATAAATGTATTTGATTGGATCGATTCGGTTGGATCCCCTCAATCGGCCGTGACCCTTTATATTTATAGGGTGGGGAAGACTTACCCCGCAAGAAATTCTATTTACAGAACAAAATCAGGGGGGGAGAGATCCCCACCTACTCATTTCATTCATCGAAAGTTAGCTTACAAAGAAGCATCCCCGGCATACCGGGGTTAGATTACAGAGGGGTGGAGAGTAGGAGAATGCATGAAGTTAACAACAAGAGTGAAAGTAATCCCTCCATGCTTGAATGTGGTGAGGCGCGCGCTTGTACCGGAAGCGCCAAATGTCCAAATCTTGTGCAGCTCTACGAATCACTTCACGAGGAGGCAAGACAAGCTGTTCAAAAATTTTCACATTTTGCAACTTCCAAAGATGCCAAAGAATGACTAGAGAGGTATCTGCGCGAGTCTGATCAGGGAGGGCCAAAAGGCAGTCGATTAGCCAAGGAGTCTTGTGCACACCTGGGTTAAAGAGATGCCCAACCGATCCCAGACCACGCGCGCATGAAAGCAGTCCACAAAAATGTGTTCGTCAGTCTCAAGAACCCCCTGGCAGAACTCACAGTTGGCCTCATCACGCGAGCGAATGTTCTTATGGACGAGGTTCGCTCTAGTGTTAAGCCGACCATGAAAGAGTAACCAGCCAAAGAATTCCACCTTTCCTGGGAGTTTGGTTTGCCAAAATCGGGCGGCATCAGGGACGAGTGCGTCATTAGCATGCAGTAAGCGGTATGCATCACCGGTAGTGAACAAGGAGTTAGCCAAACCATCAAGGAAATGAAGATCAGCCTGGTCGGTGAGAGGGGAGAGCTGGATACAATTCTGGAGAATGTCGAGTTCATCCTGAGCTGCTCTGGTTAAGCCTGGATGGAGGTGACGAGAGAGCACCCCCCCCCCCCCCCCCCCCGCGATAACATCACTGACCGTGCCAACAGTTTGGGTATAATGCGAATATAGAGCAGGGAAGGCCTGAGCGAGAGTGGTTCCGAGCATCCATTTGTCGTGCCAGAAGGATGTGTGATGTCCGTTCCCAAACAACACCGTGGTGAGGTCACGGTATCGTGGTAGTTCAGAGAGGACCAAACTGTGCAGAAAGGAATCATCCGCGGCCTCCGAGTGGTTGAGGAACCAGTGCTTCCAAGGAAGTGAGGAGGAGTCGTGTAGCCTGTGAACAAATTTCATGAGGAGACAGTGATTCTGATCCTCGAGGTTATTAATCCCAAGCCCCCCCCCCCCCCCCCCCCCCCCCCCGCAGGCTTTACTGCTGCACACACTTTCCCAATTCAGAAGACACTGTGAGCCGTTGCAAGAGTCGTCCCCAGTCCAAAAGAAAGAGCGGCGTCGCACATCGAGCTTCGAGATCACTGTCTTAGGAAGGAGGTGGGAAGACATGAAGTAGACAGTGAGGCCATCGAGAACTGCATTAACAAGAACAAGCCGTCCACCAGTGCTAAGGAGTTTAGCTTTCCAACAGCTGAGATAGCGATCAAAACTCTCAAGCAGGAGCTTGTAGTCGGCCACACGGAGCTTGTGGGGGGAGAGTGGTAAACCAAGATAGGTTTGGGGGAAGCAAGAGACTGCGCACCCAAGAATGGATGCCATTGCAGCCGAATCCACAGGAGCTATGTGTAAAGGGACAAAGGTAGACTTGTGGAAGTTAATCGTGAGCCCCGTGGCAGTAGAGAAGGCATCCAAGATGTTCTTCAGAGACCATATCGACGCAGCATCGCCATTTGGGATGATTAAGGTATCATCAGCATACTGAAGTACAAGACATGGGAGAGTATGTTTGATAGGGTGGCACAAATCACAACGGTGTGATGCTTGCTTGATCATTTGCTACAGAACGTCAGCAACAATAATGAACAGATAAGGGGAAATGGGATCTCCCTGCCTAAGCCCCCGGTGTAGGGATGAAAGTGGTAATCTGAACTGTTAGAACAAATTTAATATTTTAAAATAGATATGTATAAAATTGGATGGTGATCATTTCGTATATTATCAAGCACATTATTACAAATAAGAATAAAATTTTGCATAAATTATTTTATGCATTATTTGCTCCCTACAACAAAAAAAAGTGAAAAAAATACCGAATTTGTTTCCGAATCCATACCGAATTTTATATCTATCATTTGAGAAAATATAGGATGAATTTGAGGTTTACCTTTTATAAATCTTTACAAGCTCAATGCTCAAAACAAGAATACAAATTTGTATACAAGATTCTATATCCTATTTATTCGCAATCAAAGAAAAACGACCAAAAAACTGATTACCGAATAATTACCGTTTCCGACCGTTTTCAACCCTACCCCGGTGGCAGTTGATCCACCGGCCAGGGACCCCATTGAGCAGAACAGCCGTTTTCCCGCTGGATAGGACTTTCATAACCCATCCACACCACCGATCGTCAAAGCCCCGAGCCCTAAGGATGGAGTTCAGGATGTTCCATTCGACAGAGTCAAAGGCCTTTTTGAAGTCGAGCTTTAGAACAGCAGTCGGCACACCCCGTTTGTGACAGCAGCTAATGAGGTCGGCAGCGTAAACGAAATTCTCTGCAATACTCCGCCCATGAACGAACCCTGTCTGGTCAGCATCAATCAGCGCGGGAATAGCATGGCTCAGGTGATTAACCATCACCTTGGTAAAGAGTTTCATCGGACAGTTTTGGAGGGGAATCGGTCGGAAGGCATCGGCAATTCTAGCACTGTCTTTCTTCGGTAGAAGCACCAAGTGCGCTCTGTTCAGGCCGTCCAAATCCAATGAACCATCATAAAATTGTTCAAACAAGCGCAGGACACTTTCCCTCAAAGAAGGCCAGAATCTTTTGTAGAACGAGGGGCTAAAACCATCCGGACCAGGGCTACCATTCATGTCCATCGAGTACAGGGCACTGGTGATCTCCTCTAGAGAGAAAGGGCGAGAAAGGTCCATCCCGGACATCACTGTTGTCGGATAAAGTTTAGAGAGGCTGAACCTCCATTCCACCTCGCGTGCCTGACCAGGCAGGTTTGAGAAAAAATTGTGGAGAATCATTTCTTTGGCATAATGGGAGAGGAAGGAGTGCACATCATGTTCCAAGCAATGAATGAGATTTTTGCGTCTGCGGCTCGAAGCAGAAGTGTGGAAAAAACAAGAATTCTCGTCCCATTCAGTGGCGATCCTAATGTAGAATCGTTGACGCCAGAAAGTCAGGTGCTCATTGTTAATTGCTTGGACATTTTGAGCAGCAAGGCGACGGAGGGTTGCCTCACTAGCGTGTAGAGGGCGAGTTTCTTCTAGAAGGTCCAGAGCCTGCACAAGGGCCCGGGTGTCATGTTCACGCTGATCAAGCGGCCTAAGGCGGCGCGACCACCTACGGCAAGCGCGGCGACAGGCTTTCAGCTGCTGGGTGAAGGTGTAGGTGTTCTAGCACACATGTTGTTCCAGGACCGTGGTGATCAGCGCAGGGAAGTTGGGGTGCTGGAGCCAGGAGTTTTCAAAATGAAAGCAAGAGCTGCGTGGGATCTTGGTGGAAGCGGTCACCCACAGAGGAACATGGTCCGAGGCAAAGCGAGCTCTGGAGGAGAGGGAACTGTTAGGGAAAGCGGCATCCCAGTCCGTGTTAACGAAGCCCTGATCCAGGCGAACCAGAGTCGGGTTCTCATGTCGATTGCTCCAAGTGTAGGCACGATCCACCAAAGGCAGCTCGAGGAGTGCTAACTCGTTTATGCAGGAGTTGAAGGAATCGGCTTCAGAGTAGTTGAACACGTCGGAATTCTTATCTTCCGGAGAACGTGTGAGGTTAAAGTCTCCGATGATGATCCAGGGTCCGGAGATGGAGGTGGCAAGAGCAGCAAGTTCCGAGAGGAACACCTATTTCTCAGCACTGGTCGTCGGTGCATATACATTCGTGAGGTTCAGGCAAGTGCCGTCAGCGTTGAGATGGACAGAAACAGTGACGGAGAAGTAGCGCTCAATGGTTCCGGTGACAGAGCAGACGGAATAGTCCCAAGCGGTTAAAATCCCACCAGAAGCTCCATTAGAGGGCAGAGCAGAGTAGGAAGACAAGCGAGCAGGGAGGAACATTTACCGTTTCAACGTTGTCAAGAGAGGGAGCTTCGTTTCCTGAATGCAAGCAAAGGTGGGTCTGGTTTCTATGAACTCAGCAAGAACGTCGTCACAGCGGCTAGTCTGGCCGAGACCCCTGACGTTCCAAGAGAAGAAGGAGATGCATTGTTCAACATAACACACGAGAGCACACCGAGAAACACATAACGAACATAACATTAAGCACGGTACAACTTGCAGGTGTACAAGGGACGCCGGCCACCGCTAACCGGGACAACAACCACAACGACTCACTAAGCCCCCGAACACAGACATGGGGGAGGGCATTTGCGAGGAACAGCCATCGCCATGCAGAGCGACCAACTAAACTACGACCAAGCCCCACCCGGCTACAGGTAATGGGAGGGGCAAGAGCGGGCCAAAGACAGGCCGGCAACACACACACACACACACACACACACACACACACACACTACAGATACAACCAGCGTACAACAACATCAAGCAGGAAGGGCCACCTCGTCATCCAGATCAGAGAGGTGAGCGACGCCGCAGAGGCGCCCCAAGTGACGCAGCTTGGCCGCAGGGATCCTTGCCGGGGGAGGGCCCAGAATGCCAAAATCCGCAATGGCAGACCTCATGCACGCCGAAGCTTTGCCCAAGTCAAGCTGTGCCTCCTTGACGCGAGTGGCCTTGGTCGTGGCGTCGATGTAGAATGGGATCTCCTTGGCCGCCAGCCTCCTGCTGCGGCGAATCTTGGAGGCGCTGTCCGCGGCGCGCTTACGGCGCACACGCCTGCGACGGACACTCACCTCGTGTTCTTCTTCCTCCAGGAGCTCGCAGAGAGTGGGCACACCAGAACGCGGTTGGCGGCGAGTCGACGCCGCCTGCTCGATGTCACTGGAGACCAGCGATGGAGCAGGAGTGCGCGGGTGGTCCGGTGTGGGCAGCTCCTGGATCACCAACGTGGGAACCGCAGCAAGTGACATAGCACGTTGGAGAGTAGAGAAGGCCCCAGCCACCCAAGTCCGCATAGGGACCGAGGGTTACAGCAAGCTGCCAAGTGCCCGGCAAGCCCCCGATGGCCGAGAGGCCGCAGAGGGAGCAGAACGTGACGACGACGCGCGGGACCGCGAGCCAGGGGGCACGCCGCGCCCTGGGTGGCGAGGGCTAGAACCCCCACCATGAAGGTCGCCGTCGACGGAGCCATCGGAGAAGTCGTGGTCGCCAGGCAGTGGGGCACCGAGGATGTGCGGCCAGCGCCCCACCACACGGACATTAGCGATACCAGAGATCTCGCCCCAAAGGTTGTGCACCAGCAGCTTGGGCTTGATCTTGCGCCGATCACTGACCAACACAAGGACACAGACGACGGAGTAGTCGGCGATGCCCGAGCCGCAGTGGTTCGTCACCTCCCTCAAGCTGCTCTTGGCCACACAGCACACCTGGCCCAGAGCCTGTAACACCGTGCGGATCCCGCCCTCCGACCAGTGCTCGGGGGGGCGGGGAGTTCGTGGCAGCAAGCTCCACCAGGTCCTTATAAGGGACCTCGACACGGAAGTCAGCCTCCTCATGCCGGACGAGTCGGAGCTGGTGCCCGGCCATGTTGATGGGGCCGCGCTGCATGGCCACCTCCCTGAAGAATTGGTGGCCCAAGACCACCATCATGGTGCCGTGGGAAGAAGCAGCCAGCCTGACAGGGGGTTGCCACCGCGCCGTTCAAGGGCACGCCGGATGAAGAGCCCTGGATCAGCGCAGGCAGGCTTGACGAAGGCATAGGCCAAGCGACGGCTTGACTCCATGTCCACGCAGGGCATGTGGACCTCAGCGATGTCATCCCCGTCGCAGGAGATATCTTGTGGGGTAGCAGCATGGCGTGGGATGAAGGGGGTAGCGGAGCGCCAGGGTCTATGGTGTGCAGCGGCTGCAGGGGTGGCGTGAAAGGCGGGGGTGGCGAAGAGAACGGCAGGAGGGCCATCGCGCCCGTGGCGAGCTGGAGGGGATCGGGAGCGCTGTCAAGAGGGAGGGTGTGGGGGGTGGAGCGCAGGAGCCTCCCAACCATCTGTCGACTGTAGGCGAGAGCCAAGCCCCGCGCTCAGCGGACGACGACCGCGCAGCGTGGCTCGGCGGCGAGCCGGTCTCGCCCCTTGACGGCGAACGCCCAGCACTCCACGCCCAGAGCGAGCGCGGGAACGAGCCCGCCATCGAGCAGGAGAAGCTTCGGTGGCCGTAGCGCAAGCACGATCGGCAGCGTACCGGCTCGCGGCATGCTGCAACAAGGTGATCAGAGGCTAAGCACTGAAAGCACTAGGTTTGGGGAGGTGCAAGGGATCGAGCACGGCGAAACTTATGCCCATCGGTGCATTTTATAGGCGCAGGAGCGGTAGAGAGGAGGACACGGAGGTAAGGGGCCGCGGCTCCCGGGCAGGGTGTAACGAATATGGCCCCATATTAGGCCATTTCGAGTGATTTTGGTGATCGAGTAACAACGCAATCAATGGGACTAATGTGTTTATCAAATGTATCTCATCAGGTCCCTAGAATGAAGTAAAAAGCCCTAGCAAAGCAAAACACAAAGAAAGAACTCAAAGAAACGCTGAATTGGATGAGTTCTGCAAAAAACAGTGGGTTCGGATAATCCGACGACCCTAGGGTCGAACTATCCGAGCAAAGAAGCCGGATGATCTGACGTAGTGAGAAGAGCGTCGGACTAAGGCTCGGAGCATCCTTCAGAGAAGATATTTTGGTGATCGAGCCGTTCCCTTCATGACCGGATGATCCGACGGTGCGTCGGACTAATGACGTCAGCATAGGAGGTCCAGAAGGAGTAAAAGTCTGAGGGATCGGATGATCCGACGGGTGTCGGAAGGACGTCGGACAAATAGGTCGGACTAATGACGTCAGCAGGAAGGTTTGAACTGTAACGGCTACAGGACTGCTGCCAGTGGGATTGGATGATTCGACGCTATGGTCTTAGTAACGTCAGATTATCCGACGCTTTATGCAGGAAAAAGAACAACGGCTCTACAACGGCTAGTTCGCTTGGATGGCTATATATATATATGGGTTCCCCCAGTCATTTGAAGTTTGCTGGAGTTTAGAAAAGTCTCACACACGTCCTCAACATCTCCAAGCCAATCAAAGAGCTTAAGTGATCACATTCTTAGGTTTAGCACTTGCTTAGTGAGTGATAGTGCTAGGTTAGCTCCGTAGTGAGTGAAAGGCAAGGTTGTATGCCTTGTGAGCTGGTTCTTGAGTGAACCAAAGTGTATCTTGGTGAGCCGGCCATCCTTGGGGTCTTGGTGACTCGCCGGCACGTCTTCGACCCTCCGGCTTGGTGTGGAGCGGCGACGACAAGCTTTGTGCGGGGGACGTGGAGACCCCCTTCCTTAGTGGAACCCGGGATCAAGATGACCGTGGACTTAGTCTTCTCGGAAGAGACTTGATTGCCGAGAAGTAATACTCTTTGTGAGTGCTTCAACAACGTGGATATAGGTGTGCCTTTGTTGCTAACCGAACCACGGGATAAATCCTCGTGTCACAAGAGTTTGTGTTCTCTCATCTCTCTTTAAGCTTCCGCATTTACTCTTTGCAATCTTTGTTTGCCTTTACTTTCATAGAGTAGAATTTTGATAGGAAAGGCTATAGGTTGCATAACTCTTTTGGGATGAGGGTTTCACACTAGATAAACTGTCAGACCCGGGGCAGCGGGACTGCTCATAGTGTAATGGGCCTCATGTGGTAGCCCAAGGACCTATTTGTAAATCTTATACTCGCCAGGGGGCCGGAAGAAAATTGCCACCCCTCCCCTCCTATATATATAGTGTTGGAAATATGCCCTAGAGACAATCATATTTCCTTGTATTCATGATTAATAAAGTGTTCCTTGAATATCAATGGATGACAACTTGTATTGATTAATGCTTATGTGAAGTATTTGTGAAACTCTTTACTTGTATGAATATTCTAAAGTGTTCCTAGTCGGAGTTCATGTGAGGACGCACATGAATATTAGACTAGCACGTGTATTAGTTGATTGACTATGTTTCACAAGTCATGGACATAGAGATGTCAAACTAATAATGTGGGCTCATGTGAGACATGAGACTGAACTGATCCAACACGACATGATGACTTCTCATTACACAATATGTACGCTGTGTCCTAAGACCTGAGATCGTTGTATGTACTCAAGATATGAACCGACTTACTTAGAAGCCATCAAACGCTACACCATAACTGGGTAGTTATAAAGGTGGCTTTCGGGTCTGTCAAGAAGCATGCTGTGAGACATAGTCGGTCAAAATGAGATTTGCCCCTCTCTACAAGAGAGATATCTCTGGGCCCCTCGAGTGATTCGGATCAAGAAATGCATGGCCATGCTAGGGTTAAGAGTTAACCAGTGATTCCGAATCACATGATCGAGAAAGAGTGGTCGGCTTCAAGCTAGACCAAATATCGTGAGGCAAAGGAAAGAACATGTATAAGATTGTGACGGGTCGATAGATATGATTCGCGCGTGCATAGGAGTTGACACATCTTGCTAGAGACCGCTATCAACTATTGGCGAGTAGGAGTACTCAGCCATGTCTATTCACGTGTGAGCCCATAAGGTCACACACTTAAGGGCCATAAGCCTAATGAGGATGAGATCCAAATTAGAATGGGCTTTGATGCACTAATGGGCCTCGAGAGGCCCATAGAGTTGGACCCTTGGTGGGGCCAAGGCAGCCCACCTAGGGCGCGCCCAAGGTGGGGCCCATTAAGGCCCACCTGAGGGGCGCCCACCAGGCCTATATAAGCAAGGGGAGGGGGCGCCATACCTCTAACACTAGTCCCCTTGCTGGCCGCCGCCCTCTCTTCCGTGCATCAAGCCCTAGTTGTTCTCGCGAATCTAGCAATCCGGGGTGCGATGCTTCTTCCCGTACGTGTGGACTTCGTGGAGGTGCTGCACTTGCTGCACAAGGACGAGCCGTTTGTGACATGGTTCACACAATTGCACTGCCCGCTTCCATCTGCACCACATCGACGCGATACAGAAGTTCCGCAACCGCGCGTCTAGTGGTAATCTCGTGATCTATAACTGCAGTAATCCTGGTTTATGCGGTTCAAAAATTTTGTTTTTGCTACCCCATATTTTTACATATAGATGACCGTAGGGGTCAAGGGGCTCTATCTCCCCCAAAATGAGCAGTTCTCTCTCTTGAGTTGTGCTCACCTGCTCTGATTTTGTGTGCCTTCGGTGCCTTCTCCCTCTCTCGGCTGCTTGGAGGATTTCGATCCCCAACAGTTTGGCGCCCACCGTGTTTCTGGCACGAAATTAAATCCCATGGTTATACCACACGAAGCCGAGCTCCCTAACCCTTTGTTGATACAAAGCCTGCTGAACCAGGGTTCACCAAACCGGTGGGAACCGGACCGGTTCCCACCGGTTTGGGCCGGTATCAAACCGGCCCAAATTCAAAATTCAAATTTGAATTTTAAAAAATGAAAAATTTCCAAAAAAAAATCCTAAAAATACTTCAAGGTGCGACGATTCTAATGGTGTCAAATTTTCTCAAAAATTCGTTCATTTAGTATAGTTTGCGGGGATTTGAAGTTAAACAAAAAAACGTGCATATAAAAATATACAAATACAATGTTAAAGTAGTACAAAAGAGGGTTAGAGGGTTCATTTAGGCTAAAATATGTTATACAAATATTTATTTAGTATATTTTGCGGGCATTTGAATTTAAACCAAAAAAGGAAAAAATTTGAATTTGGCCGGTTACCAGTTAAACCGACCGGTAAACCGGTCAAATCGGCCGGTAAGCCGGTTGGAACCGATTGAACATACAATTTTGAATTTGATTTTGAATTTGACCGATTTCCACCGGTTTCCGGTCAAACCGGTCCAGTAAACCACTACCGGACCGTGCTGGTTTTGACCGGACCGGTCGGTTTATTTAACCCTGTGCTGAACCAACCTCGGACTGTGCATCTTAGCTTCGTCGCGCGCCGAAGGCGGCTTCACCAACGGCTCCCGGCCACCACCTTCGGCCCGACCGGCTTCGGCTCCCCAGCATCATTCTGCTCCAGCTCCACCTTCGGCTTGGCTTCGGCCCACCGGCATCATTCTGCTCTGGCCTCCGGCTCCACCTTCGGCCCGACTGGCTTCGGCTTCAGCTCCCCGGTATCAGCTCGGCTCCACTTCGGTCACCTTTCGGCCTAGCGAGGACCGGCTTCGGCACAACCCACCTATACCTTTGGCCCAGCGCTCCCGCTCGACCCAAAGGCAAACTCAGTTTCGCAAAAATCTACGGCGGGCGAACACCATCGGAGGTAAGGCGCTAACCATCGCAGCTACAACATTTAGTTGACACACATTGCTGTCTATTTTATCAATATTTAAATCCGAAAAGCAGCGCCACGGTGCACGCGAAGTGGTTAATTTTGCTAGCTGTTGCACGTGTTTCCTTCCTCTGTTGAGCTAAAAAATATGTTAATTTAAAGTGCACAGAAAAGCTTTTCATACCTACTTAATAAAGGCGCATATATTTCTATATGTCCATGTTCCTCGGAAATTAGCACCCACAGAAGTATGTTTTTAATTTTGCTTCTGTTCTAAGAAGTCTTCGGTGGTGACTAAGTCGATTTTTACCCTTCAGTGGCGATTTATTTTCACCTTCGGCAATGACCCAAAGGTCGGCCTTTCTTGAGTCTTGACCCAAAATAACAGGCCCATTCGCTTATTCATTCATCTAATACTGCAAATGTTATTTTTGGCATTTCTTGACCTGTGTCTTCGACGAGTGTTATCCTGGTCAACAAAAATAGCGCTATCCTATCTTACTTTTCGATGTCAAATAGATTGTGCTTTGCAAATTTTACTCTTCATTTTATGAGTACTAACACCATATGTAAATTAGTTGCTTACCCCCTTTGCTCGGAGTGGACCTTCGGTCTATATTAAATAGGGCTGCAGCACCCTCAATAACACAACTTTCGTAGTCACCACTTCGGTCATCATTGTTATTGAATTTCAGCATTTGCAAGATTATTGAGCTTTTGCTGATTATGGGCTTCGGCATTTCTATATTATGGACTTCGACATTTCTGTAATTATGGGACTTCGGTCAATTCACAAAGGATCTATATAAATTATGTTTACTCTTCGGGTTCCAGGAATTTTTGGACTTTCATCTATCGGTAAAGTAAACTCTCATCTCCTAGAAACAAAGCACTTGCAGCGTCGAAGTTGTATCTATTTTGAAGCACTACTGTTATCTTAAATGCATGAATATGCTGCTTGCACATTTACCGAAGAGTTAGTTTTTCATATATATATATATATATATATATATATATATATATATATATATATATATATATATATATATATGGATTTATCTAACTCTTTTTGGTGCCGAAGAGACTATATTGCTACCTTTCGGTTCTCAGCGCTGAAGCGACCTACCCCTCCTGTTCGAAAAGGGTGTTGTCATCAGCGGAGGGGCTGAAATGCCCTTAATAAGTGGGCACAGTCCGTCCTCACTTTTATGGCAATGACGACCAGTACCCTGCTTAATGTCTTACGATTTACCCTTCGTAGTGCATTGCTTAATTACATGCTTATCCTAACCCCTTTCATTTGAAAGGATACTATTTATCTGTTGTGCAAGATTTTTGCCAAGGTAAGAGACTCTATTTTGCCCTTGTGATTGCTTACTTTGATCGTGTTTTACATGCTGTCTACATCGCTTGAGTTACCGTGCACCGTAGGCGCACTTCCTCACATCTATGCAAGATATTGCCTTCGGGATATGGGATTTCACCCCGAAACCAAAAACAGTCTTATATGGAGATTCGGTCAACTAAGCCTTATGAAAGATTCTCCTTCGAGCTATTGGTTTTCATCCTGAAGCGAATAACACTGTATATGGGGCTTCGACAATCTATGTTTTATGCAAGATTCTCCTTCGGGGTATTGATTTTCACCCCGAAGCGAATAACACTCTATATGGGGGCTTCGGCAATCAATGTTTTATGCAAGATCCTCCTTCGGGTTATTGGTCTTCACCCCGAAGCAAATACGGTTATATATGGAAATGACTATACCTTGGTCTTACGGAATTTTATTTGGCCTTCGATACTGATTGGCCCCTGGATAAAGAATGAGCGTCCAAATGGACAAGGGTGCACCGAAGCGTTTATCCCTCTTCATCTTAGTGAAGAGGGAGTCATCGGTCATTGGTGCGTAGCAAGCAAGAATGCTTGAAAGAAGCAAGCACGGGCCGCAAAAGCTGAGTGGCCCTGCACCCCTTAGCTTCACTTCACATACTTTAATGTTTTGCCACGCGCAATCGGGTTGGCCCTTGTTGTTAGGCCAACCCTTCGTTTTTTGCTCTTTGCAATTGCATTCATTCAATCATTCATTCATCTCATACTACAATCTTTGCATCATGTTGCATTGCATTGCATTGCAGCGGGGAGCCAAAGATGCTTACGCTGATATGGAAAGTCCTATCGCGCGAAAACCGAAGGCTAGGGATTACCTATGCGAGCTAAAGAGTCGAAGGTCTCCTAAGAGAAGTCCTTTCGTGCGAATAATCATACCGTCCAGTGTGTGAGTGTGATCATTATTTAACCTAGTGCTTGCTTGGAACGACAGATCATTTAAACCCGACAGTAACGGGAGCATGTATCTGTATGGAATCATAATATATAATGCCTCTTCAGTCTGTTCATAAGCTATTAGATCAGTTTGTGATAAAGCCTGTGAAAGGGCTCATGATGTTCTGAGTTACTATCCCATGCAGCAACCACGACTTCATGGAAGCCCGGGAACTTGGTCCAGAAATTTTCGAACTTGAAGGAACGTGGCCGACGCGGTCCACTTTGATTAGAGAGGAGAAGTGGGCAATGATCTGATAGGGAGGTGGACAAAGCGTGGAGCACATGCGTGTCGAATACAGCATCCCACTCCGCGTTGCGGAAGACACGATCCAACTTTGCCAAGGTGGGGTTTCGCCTCTCATTGATCCAAGTGAATTTCCGGTTTTGTAAACTGATTTCTCTAAGCTCACACTCCTCAAGGGCGTCACGAAAATTGTCCCATTAGCCTACGATTGAAGTTGCGGTTATTCTTGTCGCTCGCCTTGTAGATCATGTTAAAGTCACCTAGGATTAGCCATTGTATCCCCCCACTGGTTTGGCATTGGTAAGCTCCTGGAGGAAAGCTTGTTTCCTTGTGTACCTTGAAGGACCATAAACAGCAGTGAGGAGGAAGGCATGTGAAGTTTCTCACCGTCGCGGAGATAAGGAATTCATGAATGGCAATGTCCCTCAGGTCAACATAGTTGTCATTCCACAGCAACAAGATTCCTCCTCGCGTCCCGCTCAGTCCGGCAGCAGGCTTGTATGCAAAATTGTTAAGGCGATGCCCTCCCAGATAAGAAGATAAGAAGCTGTGAACTGATCGATGGTATTCAGCTTTGTTTCCTGAAGACAAGCAACGGGACAGAGTGTTGCAGCTAGCAATTCGTGAACAGCATCATGACGTGCAGGCTGATTCAAACCTCTAACATTCCAGCACAAAATGTCAATCTTTGGCGAAGTCATTTTGAAACATGCAGAGGCACACAGTAGGCAGGCACGCCCAAACAGGCGTGATCATCGCAGAGCAACAGCACCAGAAGAGACGGAGTGACCAGATGTAGAGTCGGAAGATGCGCCGACGAGTTTGCGCTTTAAATGACAGGCAACAGGCTGGGCGGGGCAGCCGGAGTTTGATAGTGCAGTGATATCGCTGAACAAGCAGATGAAAGCTAAACATGAAGTAAAAGTGGATAGCTCGATCGGACATTGTGGCGGGTGCTTCGCTTCTGACACCAGGCCGCTGTCGGCAGCGCTCCATCAGGACTCAACTTTTATTGGTACGTGACAGAAAGATTACCACACAAGAAAAATCAATTGCACTTATTGTTTGCTATGACTATAGTAATGGACACAACATTTGTGGCTATGCCAAAAAAAGAAAGAACATTTCTTTTTGGACGCAGAGATGGCAACATTAGCAAAGTGAGATCATGGAGATCCACCGACCACCACCAATCCACCAGGAGCAGTGAAAAACATGACTCCTGCGGTCCTGCCTAAACCTTCAGATAATGCATGTCACCTTCATGGAATCATGGGCACCAACAACCCATTACCAATATAATGTAAAACATTTGAATCCGGCACTGAGCTGGTAAAAATGGAGATCACTACAAAATGTTCTAATACCAAACACAGTTGAAGGCTTGAAGCTCAAAGTTCCACACGTTGATAGTTTCATTTTCCTCTCTACCAACCCAAGAACACTGCTCACCAATTGTAGCTTATATAAGCATGACCACGCCATGCACACTGCAGAGTGCAAACCCAAGTGATCTGCCAGAATGGCACAAATAAAAACTTCCACGCATGCGGAAGCCCTCGTCAGGGTGGCATACGTGGTGGCGCTCGCCATCGCGCTGCTCTCGCCGTGCTGCGTGGCATCGTCGAGATCACTGCTGGTCTCCACCTCCTTCGCCGATGCACCGGAAGGCAGCCAAGCCGCCGCCCTGGCGACGGCGGTGCCAGAGCCGCCGGCTGTGGATGCAATCCTGCCGGTGGGGACGCCGGAGTCGTCGGCCCCTGCCGCCGTGTCTCCGTCGCCGGCGGTGCTAGAGCCGCCGGCTGCAGATACAGCCCCGCGGCTGCAACCGCCGGAGCCGGCCCCAGTCGCCGCCGCGCCGCCGCCGTTGATGGCCCACCACGGCCAGCACGGGAAGAGCAAGCACGGCGACCACGACAAGGCGCCGTCACCCAAGTCGAAGAAGCACCGCCCCAAGGCGCCGCCAAAGCACCACGGCCACCACGCCCCTCCTCCGGAGCCGGACGTCCCGCCGCCCGGGGAGCCACCGGCCGCTCCGGCGCCCGGCAGCCCGCACGGCCAGAGCCCGCCGTGGCCGCGCCCGCCGGGCACCGGGCAGTGGCCGCCGCTGCCGCCGTTCCCGTCCCACCCGCCTCCCGTCCCCGCGGGGCCGTGGCCGCACAACTCGGGGAGCAACCCGTGGCCGCCGCTGCCTCCGTTCCCGTTCCACCCGCCGCCGTTCCCGGCATGGCCGCACCCCGGCCCGGGCGGCAAGTGGCCACCGCTGCCCCCGTTCCCGTTCCACCCGCCGCCGGTCCCGGCGTGGCCGCACCCGGGGCCGGGGAGCAAGTGGCCGCCGCTGTTGCCGTTCCCGTTCCACCCGCCGCCGCTCCCAGCGTGGCCATCATGGCCGCACCCGGGCAACCCGTGGACGCCCGCCCCGCCGTCCCTGCACGGCACCGGCGGCGGCCCCGCGACGGCGGCGCAGCAGGACCCCAAGAACTGATGCGCGTGTGCGCGCCTTTTGCCTCGAAGCTTGGGATCTTCGATGACCGCTAGCTGCAACAACTCCAGATAACCACTCTGTTCTGCTGTTGTGCTTCAGCACCGGCTAACGGTAATTTCGTCTCACAACATTGTAGTATCAGCCTCCAGCACCAACCAGCCAACAGTAATTTTCTCACAATATTTCAGCACCAGCCAGCAAAACAGGGTGAACATTAGTGGATGAGTTAATCAGTAGGAGAGATCGATCGGTCGATCGGTGTTGATTTGGGTTGTGTTTCCTTTAGTAGCACAAGTACTGTAGACAATTTTGACTACAATTAGGGTACCAAATAAAAGCAGTTTACAAAATTAGCTCCACAATTCTTACGCTACTTCGCGAAACGAATTTAATGAGGTCTTTGATCATACGATTAGAGGTTGGTTACTGTAGCACTACTGTAGCCAATCATCGACTAATTGTTATTATTAAATTTGTCGCAAAAAATTATATCCATTTATGAAAAGATTTTATAAATAAATTTTGTTTAGTACTCCATACATACAAAATTCTTTTTATAGCGCCAGTAGCACAAGGGAACTAAACGGACCCTGGTCAGGCGGCTCAAGACTCAAGGAGTCAATCACGATTGTACAAATAAAATCACGCTGACAGGTTCGGCGATGTTTAACCTGTTTAGTTCGCGAAAATTGTTGGATTTGGATACTGTAGCACTTTCGTTGTTATTTAGCAATTAATATCCAATTATGAACTAATTAAGTTTAAAAGATTTGTCTCGTCATTTACAGTTGAACTGTGTAATTAGTTATTTTTTTCAACTGCATTTAATACTTCATGCATATGTTCAAAGATTTGATGTGATGTGTACTGTAGAAAAATTTTTGGGAACTAAACGGTGCCGATCATCTGTCCAAAAATTTTTGAAAAAGAATCTTGGTAATTTAGAATACTAGGTGAAGTTGATTTACAAAATTTTTTACACAGATGGATTGTAAATCGCGAGACGAATCTAATGAGCTTATTTAATCCATAATTTGCACAAATTATGGATTAAATAAGCTCATTAGATTCGTCTCGCGATTTACAATCCATCGGTGCAAAAAAGTTTTATAAATAGATTTCATTTAGTACTTTATACATGTGTCCAAACATTCGATGTGATGTTTTTGGTCAAAAATTTAGGATCTAAACAGTTATGCTGGCTGGCTTAATCACTTGTGTTTTGCCTGCGATTATGGGCCTGTTTAGGACCGCGTTAGCGTCGCTTATGAGCCGAATACGCAGAATAATCCCGGCGAACGGCCTGCGACAAATGCGCGTACGCCAGCCGCCAGCAACGCAAAACGCCGAGAAATGAACTACGTGTGCGAGAATCGCAGAAGCGGCCTCGGAGCTGCATTGGGGTTATACGCATCGCGATTTTTACGCCCGCGGTCCCAAACAGGCCCTATACGTAGAAGAACTCATCACTCTGCAGGAAACAGAGGTGCGTCCTGTACAGTTCCGTAATGGGCCGAGGTTCGGCTATTGGGCTGGGCTGGGCTGCACTCTACTGCCGTCTTCTATTTCTAATTTTCTATAGTATTTGAACAGCCAAAAACCCCAGCTCCACGTCAAGGCCAAACCTAGTCAATTGTGTACCACACCCACATGCCACTGTACGTCACCGCAAAAGTCCTAGTGCTTTTACTCCCGTATCCAGCAAGATTTGATCTTCTACTGTGTACTGGAGAAAAAAAAGAATACTAAGATTTACAGTGCCTTTGTTTGGTTCCCGGTCACTATTCCTTAGCGTATGCAAGTCGAAAAAAATCTTCCATGCATAAAATTTAGAATGAAGTCTATTTGCAAAAAAATTTCAGGAATGGGTGTAACTTTTTGCGACGATCTAATGACTTTAATTAATCGCTACAGTGATACTACAATAACCATTCTCTAATTAAGCGGTCAAAGACCTCATTAGATTCTTCAGCGTTCCTAGCGCAGGAATTCTGGAGTTAGTTTTATAAACTGACTTAGTTTGACACCGTAATTAGCAGTCAAAGTTAACTATAATTCAGGCCAATATCTTCTGACCGGCACTGGATAAATGCACCAGTATATTAACAAAACGCTGGCTCCGTCTCTGTACGACGGCGACTCCGTACGTCCGGACTCCGACATTTGCACGGGGCACACCGGACACTGTGTTCTACTCCGACAGGAGGGAATAATGGGCACGTTCGGGCTTGGCCTACGATCGAAAGAAGAATATTGGTGCTGCTGCCCGAACCAGAGCCCTGAAAAACAGATTTTTTTTTTACTTCTTGTTTAGATGTGTAAAAGAAAAATTGTAAAGTACTTTAACACTTTTGTTTGTATTTGATAATTATTGTCCGATCATAGGTTAACTAGACTCAAAAGATTCGTCTCGCAAATTATAGACAAACTGTGTAATTAGTTATTTTGCTCAGCTAAATTTAATACTCCGTGCATGCGTTTAAAAATTCGATGTGATGTGGAATCTTGTAAAATTTTGGAATTTTAAAGGAAACTAAACAAGAGCTTAGTCGAGGGGCGTCCTTCCGTCGGTCCTTGATCTAACGGTGGCGGTACGGTCTTCCTCTTGAAAGCGCTAACGCGCTGCATGCCTGCATGTCAACTTGCCTGTCCTGTTAACTGTTGGCTTTGCAACCTCAGCTAGCCTCCCTAGCCCGCCGAAGAATTACAATTAACAATAACAAATTTTACTATCTTGTTGGTGGCTTTCTTCTGCGAAACATGACAAAATTGACGTCACCTTCAAATGCTCTGTTCCTTATTAACGTCACTTTTCCTTGTGTTGTGAGATCCGATGATCATATTGGCTCAGGAGCTCCTGATGTCACCTCCTGGAAAAGGATGGCAGGAATTATTACTAGCATCTACTAGTTAGAAAATGCTCAAGTCTTTTCCCATCCTATTAGATCAAATCAGAATGACTCGAGAGCTCTAGACGCGACTCGTGCAAAAAGAGTGGCTGATAATTTCTCACGAAAAATGCAAGACCTATTTTTTTTGCTAAGAGGAATGCGGGACCTTGTTGAAAAACAGGCTTATTAGCTTTGCTAGCCGGAATTCCTATTCATCTTCCGAAAGAATTGGATCAAGTTACGTTTCAGTGTTTGACATCTATGAACAATAATTGGATGACTGAGATATGTGGAGGCGATGGCGTGGAGCTGAGCATGCACCAGCATGCGGAAGATATGGCTGGCAGCAGCTTTATGGTAGGCACACGTGGCAATGCGAGTGGAAAGATGTTAGGAGAACTAAGCCAATCCCAAACTTCAAATGGTGTTGTCTTAGCTTTTAAAATTTAAACTATGCATCCAATTTCAAATCAGTTTGAACGACAATGTTCTTCAGAATTAATGCGATGAAATGAGATCTAGTGTGTTATGTTTATTGTTTTATTTAAATATTTCAACATTTAAGTATAGTACTCCAACATTTTGAATATATAGTTTCAACATTTGTATGTACTAATTCAGCATTTTTTTTAAAAAAAATATTGCATTGGTTGTTCCAAAATATTGAATTAAGTTTTTCAAAATGTTAAATCGGTTTGTTAGCACAGATATTGAATCTTGTATTACCAGTACTGGAGTAGAAAAATAAATGAAAATATTAGTAAAAATAAACAAACACGGTCACGGCAGATTCTCCTCTGCTGATGATGACAGGGCTACATATATAAGCGGCTTGGTCGCTTCTTCTATTTATTCCGGTGCGCATTTGTGATTGGGCTGGGGTCTTCTATTCCATCTGGTGGCATGTCACTGCTGGAATTAGAACACAACAGGCAAAGAATAAAACATTCTCCCTACTCAATTCTAGTCCCAGCTGATCAACAACATCATGTTACGATCCGACACCTTGCTAGGGTCTAACTGTAATAGGATCAGAAGCTAGCAACCTGTTCGGCTGGGAAAGAACGGCTGGGGTGGCTTGGCTGGATGCATGGTGTTTTTGTGTGCTCCCGCCATCCCCATCTGCGGCTAGTTGCAGCCCGGCCAGCCAGCCAAACAAGGTCTAGAGCCTAAATATATATATTTTATTTAAATTTTGTAGTACTTTTAAAAAAATGAGTCTAGAATTGTGATGCTTTTTTTTATTTTAGTTAAGCTTTGGGATTAAGCTGAAATTAGCATCACGGCTTGATAGGATAGGGAGGCTCTTTTTTTCTTAAGGATTGTTTTTTTTTGAAATAAATCCTTTTTTTTAAAATACCCAGGAGTATTGGGGAGTCATGTCAGAATTTTGGGCATCCACGCTGACCGGACTCAGTACAAACGAGACTACCTGAGAAGTCTCAGAACGCGTCATACCGAGACTTACGCACACCACCTCACACACGCACACACACCAGCACACACGCACACCACCTCAGTACCCGGTGAGGTTGAAATAAATCTTGAGAAAATTAGGATAGGGGCCTCGGGGGCCCTCACACGCGTCGGCTGATCGGCTCACAAGCCTCAGCTGACACGTGCGCGAGCCGCTTGCGGCTTTCGGCGCCGTGCGCCCTTGGCCCCCACCCCACCGGCCGGCCGGCTCCCACAGCAACCAGCAAAGCCACAGCCACGCTGATTCTCCTAACGGAAGCGTAGCCTCGAACAATCACGGACTACCGGGCCCCGCGGGACTCGGCCCCACCCGTCACGCGGAGCGCGCACCGCCGAGCCGTCGGATTTTACCACCAGGGCCCCCAGCAACGGAGGCAGACAGGTGAACGGACCACGCGGCGGTTTCCTCCGCGCATGCCGCTCTGCCTCCGCCCGCCACCCCCGTGCACCGGCCGCACGGACCACGCCCACCTCCCGCCGTCCAGGCCGGGGAGCACAGCACGCTGCGCCTCGGGTCCAGCCAGAAAATCGCGACGGCCCCGTGCTCCTCCCTGCGCCATCCGCATGCGCCAGTAACGGCCAGCCGCCGTCGGCTCCACCTCGCGACTCGTGCGCCGGGTCCACGCCGCGCGGCGCCCCCACCGCTCTCCTCCCCGTACTACTCCCCCCGCGCGACCGCGACGACTGCTCGACGCGCACCTACCCATCCCGCCAGGCATCCCCCCCACCCCTGCAGGCTGCAGCCCCCGCCCCACCCCACCCCACCCGGCGCGACCGCCTCGCCTGCCCCGGCCGGCCATGGACGCGTTACTTCCCCCTCCGGCGCCGTCCTCCGCCGCGTTCGGCGGCGGGGGCGGGGTCCCCGCGCGCGGGCACCACCGGCGCGCCCACTCCGAGACCTTCATCCGCCTCCCCGACGCGGACCTCCTGCTGGACCCGGACTCCGACTTCGGCTTCTCCGACATCGACTTCCCCTCGCTCTCCGACGACTCCCCCGCCGCGTCCGACCCGACGCCGCGGCCCCAGCCCCAGCAGCCCACGCCCCCCGCGCCGCCGCCGCCGCGGCCGCCGAGCGGGGCGCACATGAGGAGCCTCTCCCTCGACGCCGCCTTCTTCGACGGCCTCTCGCTGCAGGGAGGAGGGGGCGTGGCGGGGCACAAGCGGAGCGGCTCCATGGACGGGGCCACCTCGCCGTTCGAGGGCGAGTCCGCGCCGCCGGGCGTGCTCCCGGACTACGCCAAGAAGGCCGTGCCCGCCGAGAAGCTCGCCGAGCTCGCGCTCCTCGACCCCAAGCGCGCCAAGAGGTGTGCAGATTTTTTTCTTCTCCCCCCGAGCTGCCTCCCTGAGCTTGCGTTCTACTACTTTCGAGTTGATTTGTGGTTTCGAGATCCGTATCCTTGTCGCGCTTTGATGTTTCGAGGGTGTCTTGTTGAATTGAGGTGGAATTTTGGGCCGTGGTCTGCGGTTTGCAGGATCCTGGCGAACCGGCAGTCGGCGGCGAGGTCCAAGGAGAGGAAGATCAAGTACACCAGTGAGCTCGAGAGGAAGGTGCAGACGCTGCAGACGGAGGCCACCACGCTCTCAGCACAGCTCACGCTTCTTCAGGTAAGGAATGATGCTTGGGTTCTTTGACCGTTTACTACAATAATACCATCTCCTAGTGGCCATCTTGGGGTTGTTGTGTACGAAACATATGATTGCCTCAGCCAGCACTAATTATTTTACTCCACCTTGTCTCTTGCTACAAGTACCACACATTAGGTATTATTTTATCCTATCTCTTGAAATTCTTTGGTCTCCTGCTGCGCTGGACAAGTGTGGCAACGAAATTAGCTGACTCAAACCTTGTGGGATGATGTATTCAACTAGAGAATACAAAAGGTTGCTCTCACTCACATCCTCTCCGTATGATTGGTCGCAATAATAGTTCACTGTTTTGGCTTTATCAATTAAGGCCATGTTTAGTTTCCAAAAATTTTCAAGATTTCCCGTCACATCGAATCTTCGAACCCATGCATGAAGTATTAAATGTAGTTGAAAAAATAATTAATTACACAATTTAACTGAAATGACGAGATAAATCTTTTAAGCCTAGTCAGTCCATGATTGGACATTAATTGCCAAATAACAACGAAAGTGCTACAGTTCCCGAATCAAAAAAAATTCACAAACTAAACGGGGCCTAAACTCAAATAACTTGGGTTTTCAATAGAATTCTCTCCTTGCTGGTTCGTGGATAAATTTCTCCTATGCCACCGGACTTCTAGACATTTCTTTATTTAGGCATTTTGTAATTGATAAGGTCTCAACAATTTAGGCATTCTGTTATGGGTATTTGAACTTGGGAGTTGGGATTTTTAACCTTTTGCTAGAGCTTATATATGTTGCCATCTGTTTTATGATACTTCACATGTGTCCTGCTCATCAAGTTCTTTCCAAGTTTTGAGTTGCTATTAGTGCATTGTGGTATCACTGATTGTCAGTGCCATTCGTTTGAATTTAGTTTTTGTTTTAGTTACTTGTTGTTTTTGTAGATACAAATTTACATTCTTCAGAGCTCAAAATATTTATGCCCTTACATTTATCTATCTTACCTTTCTAGTTTAGATGAACAATTTTGAGGACATCCACCCACTTTATGTTCTGTATTAGCTGAAAGCATGAGTGGCTATTAGCAGTGTCGGTACCCCAGGACTGGGGTACCCCCTCTTGCTGTGTCTAGGCAAAAGCCTCGTAGTTATCCTTAACTATGCCCTGACGGCCGAGCAGCCGGACCCCTGTGGTCCTGAGCCCTGCTCTCCCGGCAGGACGGCCCCGGACCCGCTCCCCGCTTGGGGAGGGTCCGGTGACGCCACGTAACCCGGAGGAGGTAGCCCTCAGCCAAAACGGCCGGGGCCCCCGGACCTCCCAGGGAGTCCCGGACCCCTGCCGGCTCCGGACCCCTGCCGGCTCCGGACCCCATATGCTATCCGGACCCCTCAGCAGGGAGGGAACAGGCACCCCGCCTAGGGGGGTCCGGAGCCACCACGTGTCCGCAGGCACAGGTACGCGCGCGGCTATCAAGCTTCCTCTGGAAGACTTGCCCACCTACTGCATTCAATGCGGGTGGTTCATAAGTGCTCTGCCGCAGCAGAGCCCGAGGAGACTTTTGCCAAGCTGTACTGTTGGTCGCGCGTTACCAAGGTGCACAGTACAGCTGCTGGCGCCACTTACGCCACGCGCGTCAGTCTGCTACGCCAGTTAGACACGACAACTCGGCGACGGAGTATCATAACGGCTACGCGGTAGACCCAACAGTCTACGCCGCAACCTACACTGCCTCAACGGGCGCCTCGCAAATGGGAAAGGAGAAGACCCCCTCGGTCAGAGAGTCTACAGGACGGAGAAGCGTATCCGGCAAGAGATTCTCCATCACTGTAGCACCATTAGTTTAGTATACATCCTTGTTGGGCACACCTGTCGGGGGCCAACGCCTGTGTACGCGTCCTCCTTGCTCTATAAAAGGGAGATGCCCGTTGTAAGCATCTAGACCCTCAAGGTATGTTTCGGTGATTAATGACAACCATTATTGTGACTAATGAGTTTGTGCAGCTTAATAGATCATTATCGCTCATTTGGTCATATGTCAAAAGAGGCCCCTCAATTTCGGTTATTCTAAAAGGCGATCTCGGTTTTCAACTTATATATGTCAAGGCTAAGGATCTTTCTAGTCCTAAGTGTCACAAGGTTGAGAAGGACACTTAGGTTAGTATAGGTTTTATAGTTTTGTAGTGATCGCACTATTAAGAGGGGTTAAGGCTTAGTAACTTGAGCATGGACATGGTCATTTGAAAATGGATGCACACTATGGTCACTCAGGTTTCTAGAAGTTCAAATAAGTGGTTCTCAAACTATATCTCAAGAATATTTGGATTTCATTCAAGACTCAAATCAGAAAAGACAAAATCAGAAAAAGTCTATACACCGGTTTAACCGACGCTCTCAATTTTCTATACGTCGGTTAAACGAAGTCAGCAGAGTCTGGACAAATTCAATACACCGGTTAAACCGACGTGTTTGAATTTAACGTCGGTGCATTGGTCCAGAGTTGGTTTTTCCAGGGAAATTCAAGTTCTATTCACCGGATTAACCGACGCTGTTTGAATCAAGACGTCGGTGCAATTGACCAGTGAGATGGTTTTTTCAGAGGAATTCAAAAGTTGTACTCACCGGATAAACCGACGATAGGTTTGAGTTAACGTCGGTGCAGTTGTCCAGAGACTTGATTTTTCAGTGGTTCAGTGGACAACTACACTCACCGGTTAAACCGATGCTACGTCGGTTAATCTGCCCCAGTTGTAACGGCTAGTTTTCAGAAGAGGCAGTTTACATTCACCGGTTAAACCGACGATGACAATGGGGGGTACGTCGGATTAACCGGCGCTACGCAGTTTTCTGGCAGCTTTTCTCCAACGGCTCTATTTGTGTGAGCTGCCTATATATACCCCTCCAATGGGTCATTTCGCCCACTCTTGACACCAGGCAACATCCAAACACTCATACCATAGTCAAGAGCCACCTTGAGCTTCATCATTCACATACTTGTGCTTTCAATCAATCAAGAAGCAAGATTAAGGACTTGAGTAGAGAAAGGCTAGTGTGCATCCGTTCTTGGTGATCGGTTCTTGCTCAAGTGAAGGCCTTAGCTTGTTACTCTTGGTGATTGGCATCACCTAGGCGATCTTGGTGATCGAGGTGTTTCTCGCGGAGCTTGCCAAGGATTGTGGGAGCCCGGAGAAGAAGATTGTACGTGGCTTGATCTCCACCACGCCGGGATGGTGAACGGAGACTCTTAGTGAGCGCCCTCGTCTCGGTGACTTGGGAGGTGACAAGATTCTTTGAGAGTGTCACAACGTGGATTAGGGGTGTGTGCCAACACATCGATACCACGGGAAAAAATCCGGTTGTCTCTTGTCCATTCCTTTTATTCAAGCATTTTCCTTCATGCAATTTACTCATGTGCTTGACTTAGAGATCATAACTTAGCTCTACCTTGCTAGGCTTTACTTTGTTTTTATCTCTCTTAGCTTGTGTAGGTAGCTTAGTTATCCGGTTGGTGAATTGGTGCCCTACTAGTATTGCATAGGTTAAGGTTGCTTTACCTTGCTTTAGAATTTGAAAAAGGCCCAATTCACCCCCCCTCTTGGTCCATCGATCCTTACAATTGGTATCAGAGCCTCGTTGCTCATTTGGATCATTAGGCTTCACCGCCTAGAGCTATGGCCAAGATGGGTGGTTCGCCGCCTCACTTCGAGGGCAAGAACTTTGCCTATTGGAAAGTTCGCATGGCCGCATACCTTGATGCGATTGCCCCCGAAGTGTGGTTGGCCACTAAGACCGGATTCACCGGAACTCCCACCGCCGAGCAATTAAAATGGAATGCAAAGGCTAGAAATGCAATTTTCGAAGCCATTAGTGAGGAAGTCTTTGCTAGAGTAAATGGCATGGACTTAGCAAGTGATATATGGAAAGAGCTAATTGAAATTCATGAAGGCTCCACAAAAGTCCGTGAACAAAAATATCACTTGTTTAGAGCTAAATATGATTCTTTTAAAATGCTTGCTCATGAAAATTGCAATGATATGTATTCCCGCTTGAATGTCATTGTCAAGGACATTAATGCTCTTGAAGTTTCTAAAATTGACAGTGGCTCCATCAACCGCAAGATTCTCATGCTCCTTCCGAAGCCCAAGTACAACATTATCAATGCTATGCTTCAAAAGGAGAATCTTGATACAATGGAAGTGGGAGAGCTTGTGGGCGAAATTCGCGCTCATGAAATGAGTATCCTTGGTATGACCGAAGAGCCAACAACAAGCAAATCAATTGCTCTCAAAACCAAGGCCAACAAGCACCGCAAGCTCAAGATGATCAAGCAAGATTCAAGCTCAAGCAATGAAGAAGATGATCATCATGAAAGCTCATCCGATGTTGAAGATGATGGAGAGCTTGCTCTTATGATGAGAAAGTTCACCCGCTTGAATGACAAGATCAACAAGAAGGGGTTCAACTTTGACTCTAAGAAGGGAATGTTCCGGCCAATGGATGTCAAGAACAAAATTTGCTACAATTGTGGAGAAAAAGGTCACATCCGTCCAAATTGCCCCAAGCCGGACAAAAGAAACAAGGATCACAAGAGCAAGCATCGCCATGATTCAAGCGATGATGAAGAAGAAGAAAGAAAGAACAAAAACAAGAGACTTGGGAAGAAAAAGAGCCATGACAAGAAGACCAAGCTCTTCCCAAAGAAGAAAGGGCACACCAAGAGAAGTTTCTTGGTGGAAAAACAAGAGTGGGTGACCGATGTCTCATCAAGCGAAGATTCAAGTGATGAAGAAGACATAGTCACCATCGCCCTCACAAATGAAGAACCATCACTACCTCCACCTCCAATGTGCCTCATGGCCAAAGGTAACTCTAAGGTATGTGAGAGTGAAGATGATAGTGATGATGAGCTTGACCCTAATGAGTTTGCTAACCTCATTAATGAGTATACATCTGTCATCAAGAGGGAAAAGGGCAAAGTCAAGATTCTTGAGAGTACTCGTGCAAAGTTAGAGCTTGCCCACTCCGATTTGCTTGGCAAGTACAATGACTTGCTCAAAAAGCACAATGAGTCACTTGTACTTGCTAAGCAAGTTGAAGAGAGCCACAAAAAGCTTAAACAAGAGCATAGGGAGTTGGCTCACAAGTATCAAGAACTTGAATTTGCCTATGAAGTAATTGACCCAAGTCTTGAGAACTTTGCTCATGAAACTATTGAGAAGGTCAATGCTTCTACTTCATGTGATGACCTACTCATTAATGCAAATGCTACTAATGCTTTGCCCGAGCTTGCACCTTCTAGGGAAAAGGAATTGATGGATCAAGTTGCAAGCCTCAAGAGTAGTGTGGAGAAGCTCTCAAGAGGAGAATACATCCACAAGGAAATTCTCTTCAACAATGCACGTGACTATGGCAAGAGAGGTCTTGGTTCATTTCCGGAGCCAAATCAAGGCACTACTCCTTCTCCGGAGATCAAGATTAGCTTCATCAAGGAAGTTGGATCATATTGCCAACATTGCCAAGTCACCGGGCACCACACTAGGGAGTGCACCCTACCATCACGTCCTCTTCCCACTTTACCTAAGAATTACTCATCAATGTTTGAAAATAACCATTTTCTCTTGAGTAAAGTGAAGGGCAAGGTGAAGGCCAAATTCATTGGCAAACTCACTAAGGAGTCAAAGAAGAAGCTCCCCAAGCAACTTTGGGTCCCAAAAGCTCTTGTCACACATGTGCAAGGCCCAAAGCTTGTTTGGGTTCCTAAAACTCAAAAGTGAATTCTCATGTGTGTAGGTGAACTACAAAGCCGGTGGAAAACATTGGGTACTTGATAGCGGTTGCTCTCAACATATGACCGGCAATGATAGCATGTTTACCTCCCTTGAAGACCCCGGCGATCATGAACATGTCACCTATGGTGATAACTCAAGGGGAAAAGTTTTAGGTTTGGGTAGAATAGCAATTTCTAAAGATTTATCTATTTCTAATGTTTTGTTTGTAGAAGCACTTAGTTTTAATCTTATTTCAATTGCTCAATTGTGTGATCTTGGACTAACGTGTGCCTTTGACAAGAATGGTGTTGTAGTAACTCATGAAAAAGACAAGTCATTGGTATTCACGGGGTTTAGGCATGGCAACATTTACTTGGTGGATTTCTCTTCAAAGCAAACAAGCACCATGACATGCCTCTTCACCAAGTCTTCTCTTGGGTGGCTTTGGCATAGAAGAATTGCTCATATTGGCATGAGCAACCTCAAGAAAGCCCACAAGAGAGGGATGATCACCGGCTTGAAGGACGTCACCTTTGACAAGAAGAGCTCAAAGGGAGTACAACTCCTCAATTGTGAAGATCCGGAGTGACAACGGCACCGAGTTCAAGAACATGAAGATTGAAGAATGGTGCGATGAAGAGGGCATCAAGCATGAGTTTTCCGCCACCTACACGCCTCAACAAAATGGAGTGGTGGAAAGAAAGAACAAGACTCTCATCACTCTAGCTAGAGCAATATTGGATGATTATGGCACGTCCGAGAAGTTTTGGGCGGAAGCAATCAACACGGCGTGTCATGCATCCAACCGAGTATATCCTCATCGACTCCTCAAGAAAACTCCATATGAGCTCATCACCGGGAAGAAACCAAATATATCATACTTTCGAGTCTTTGGTTGCAAATGCTTCATCTATAAGAAGAAAAGGCTCGGTAAGTTTGAAAGTAGATGTGATGAAGGTTTCTTTCTTGGTTATGCATCAAACTCCAAAGCATATAGAGTATTCAATCAAACCTCCGGGTTAGTTGAAGAAACATGTGATGTGGAGTTTGATGAATCTAATGGCTCCCAAGAGGAGGTTGTTGGCTATGAGAATGTAGGTGATGAGGAGATTGATGAAGCTTTGAAGAATATGTCCATTGGGGATATCAAGCCGGAAGAGGTGCATGAAGACAATGATCAAGGGGGAGGACCTTCCTCATCTACACCAAGCACCTCCACGGCGCCTCAAGTGGATAAAGATCAAGAAAAAGATGATACACAACCTCAAGAAGATGTGCCAACACCAACAACCCAAGTTCAAGAACAAGAAGAGCAAAGTGTTCCACCACAAGCACAAGTCACTCATGATCCACCCCAACAAGCATCCACGCAAGTACCGCTAGTGAAGCATGGTCGCATCTCCAAGGATCATCCAATTGGTCAAATCATTGGTAGTCCATCAAAGGGAGTAAGAACTCGCTCTAAACATGCTTCATTTTGCGAATATCACTCGTTTGTTTCTTGTATTGAACCCACTAGCATAGAGGAAGCGCTTGAGGACTCGGATTGGGTGATGGCTATGCAAGAAGAATTGAACAACTTCACCCGCAATGAAGTTTGGGTCCTCGAAGCTCCTCCGAAAGACAAGAACATCATCGGCACCAAGTGGGTCTTTCGAAACAAGCAAGATGAACATGGGGTGGTGATACGCAACAAAGCAAGACTTGTGGCAAAAGGGTTCTCTCAAGTCGAAGGTTTGGATTTTGGTGAAACTTTTGCTCCGGTCGCAAGACTTGAAGCTATCCGTATCCTTCTTGCTTACTCTTCACATCATAACATTAAGTTGTATCAAATGGATGTGAAAAGTGCATTCTTAAATGGCGTTATTAACGAACTTGTTTATGTTGAGCAACCTCCCGGGTTTGAAGATCCGAGGAATCCTAACCATGTTTATAGGTTGCACAAGGCACTCTATGGGCTCAAACAAGCTCCAAGGGCTTGGTATGAGAGGCTTCGTGACTTCCTAATCATGCAAGGCTTCAAGATCGGGAGGGTGGACACCACGTTGTTCACAAAAGACGTCAACGGGGATCTTTTCATTTGTCAAATTTATGTTGACGATATTATTTTTGGCTCAACTAATGATTTGCTAAGCCATGAGTTTGCTACCATGATGTCTAGGGAATTTGAGATGTCCATGATTGGCGAATTGACCTTCTTCCTTGGTTTTCAAGTCAAACAAATGAAGGAAGGGACATTCATCCATCAAGAAAAGTATACCAAAGATATCTTGAAGAAGTTCAAGATGGATGAGTGCAAGCCAATCAAGACACCCATGGCAACAAATGGGCATCTCGACTTGGATGTGGACGGTAAACCGATTGATCAATCCCTCTATCGTTCTATGATAGGGTCTTTGCTTTACCTTACCGCATCTAGGCCCGATATAATGTTTAGTGTGTGCTTGTGTGCCCGCTTTCAAGCTAACCCAAAGGAGTCACACCTTTCGGCTGTGAATAGGATCCTTCGGTATCTCAAGCACACTCCTAGCATAGGCTTGTGGTACCCCAAAGGCGCTAGTTTAGATCTCTTGGGATACTCGGATTCGGATTTTGCCGGAAGCCGTGTGGATCGCAAGAGTACCTCCGGGGGTTGCCACTTGCTTGGGCGTTCTCTAGTTTCTTGGTCAAGTAAGAAGCAAAATTCCGTGGCTTTGTCCACCGCGGAAGCGGAATATATAGCGGCCGGTGCATGTTGTGCCCAAATCCTATATATGAAGCAAACCCTTTTGGACTTTGGTGTGAAACTAGATAGGATCCCACTCCTTTGTGACAATGAAAGTGCCGTAAAAATTGCCAAGAATCCAGTTCAACACTCTCGCACAAAGCACATTGATATTCGCCATCACTTCTTGCGTGATCACGAAGCCATGGGGGACATTTCCCTTCAAGGTGTGAGATCCGAGGAACAATTGGCGGATATATTCACAAAACCTCTAGACGAGAGTACCTTTGTTAGGCTAAGAAATGAGCTCAATGTGTTAGATGCGGCAAACGTCATGTAAGTTGCCATGTCATATAGAAAAATGCATACATATAGGACACTTGTCTAACCATGGTAAGATAGTGATGAGCAAGGGTTTAGCTAGAGGTGGTGGTCCACTTGTTTTCCTCTAGGCTTGTAGAAAGGCTCATCATGAAGAAGCTTCCCGTGGGTTCAAACTTGACAAGTAGATCTTAATTTCTTGTTATGCATTTCTTGTCATATAGGTGTGCACTTCATATTTACTATACTTTCGCATGTGGTTGTAGTTTGCATCATCATTGCATGCGTAAGGGTCACAAAGGAGATCACTTGATGAAAATGAGACTTGTTTTCATATACAAGATCTTAATTCATGAAAAGTGAAAAGAGCAAAGTGTTAGGTGCGTTATTGCCTAGTGAGCAATGTCATGATGAGTTTGAAGCTTTCTATCTTCAATATTCCTATGACATGGCTCATACATTTTATTTGGCGTTTTGTCTCTCTTGCGGCTTTTCCTTGTGTTTGAAAAGAAATTTATTTAAGCAAGTGTGCTATCCTATTTATTTTGAGGGGTAAAGTCGCCTATGCAAGTCCATTAACTTGAGTTTATTTGAATCTTATAAGTTAATTGGACTTAGCATAGAAGAGTGAGCTGAGAGAGGGTTTTCGGGTTCACCGGTTAAACCGACGTTCAATGGAGCCTCATCATCGGTTTAACCGGCGTTACTAAGTTTGTCTCAGCTCTGTCAAGTTTTCAGGCATTCAACCGGCGTATACAAAAGTCAGAGCATCGGATCAACCGATGATAGTAAATGCAAATCAGACCTAGCAATCAACCGGTGCTTTGATCAATCAACCGACGAGTTCATTTTTGACAGCATCAGTTCAACCGGCGTTCAAAAACAGATCTGGTAGAGTCTCGGGTGAACTACACCGACGCAATCAACCGGCGCTCATACCCTAGGCGTCGGATCGACCGGCGTAAAGGAAAATCGCGGGTCCCGCCTGTCATATATGTCCCTTGCCCGCGGCCTCTGTTCTCTCAGTTTATTCTTCTCGCCGCCGCCGCTCCGCTCCCGCACCCGACTCGCTCGCGCCGCCGCCGTTCCACCTCGCCGCCGCCGTACGCCGCCACTGCAGGCCTCCGCCGCCGCAGTACGCTGTCCTCGCTCGCCCGCGCCGCTGCCTTGTGCCGCTCGCGTGTTTTCTGCGCCGCCCCGCGCGCGCAACCGCCACCGCGCCGCGACGCCGCCGCCTGCGCCCCGCCATTGCCGCCACCAGCGCACAGCTCCACCTCTCCGCACCCAAGCCAAGCAAACCAAGCCACATCACCCACACAACGCAAGTTCGCCGCACGCGAAACCCTACTCGCGCATCCTCGCCTCGCACGCCAAGTGTTCGGTGTTTTGCCCGAACCATCGCGCTCGCCCTAGCTCGCAGCGCCGCGTCCTTGTCGCTCCCAGTTGTCGAGATGGGTCGTGAGAAGAGGAAGGGGAAGGAGGTTGTGGTCGAGAAGCCCGCTCGTAAGCGGACTCGTGCAGAGAAGGAGGCTGAGAGGGCCGAGATGGTGGCCAAGGCCGCCGAGGAGCAGGCATCAGGCCGTGCTCGTTCGTTCCAGATCAGGGAGGACCCCAGAGGCAGAGGCAGAGGCAGGGGTATGGGTAGAGTCAGAGGTGCCAGGGCCACCAGAGCCGCAGCAGCAGCAGCAGCAGAGTCAGATCAGTCAGATACAGCTGCAGATTCAGATACAGAGGCAGAGCAGTCCGAGCAGTCTCAGGGGCAGAGCACACAGGAGTCACCGACTCTACGACGGTCTGGCCGCACTCGGCAGACATCCCCAGCAGCAGAGACTTCACCAGCGACCGAGCGTCGCACTGGACCGAGGACGCGAGGAGGTCACCAGCCACAGGAGCCTCGCAGGTCCACAGCTGCAGCAGCAGCAGCTCGTAGAGCCGAGGCCCTAGAGGCCGAGCGCGCAGTGTTCCGTATGGACACTGTTGTGCGTCTAGAGCCAGGCGTGCTGCTCCAGAACTTGACCAAGGCCAATGCGGCGAAGGTCAAGAGGCTCAGGTGGAGTGTTCAGGAGGAGGACTGGTTCCCCGTGACCCGTGACAGCCGGGTCGACCGTAGGTTCTGGACGCTTCTTCAGGCCAGTTTCTACGAGACCTACCAGAGGCGGGGTCACAGGATCTTCCCACACAGAGTGCTTGACTGGGTGTCTCTGAGGACAGCCGCAGGGGGAGCAGATGTCAGAGAGCACTTCGCTCACTTCAGGGGCCTGCCCAGGTTACTCCAGATTGAGCAGAACAGATATATTGAGGACTGGGTCAGAGTCTTCTATGCCACGGCCTGGATTGCTCCCGAGCGTCGAGCAGTACACTTTGTTTATGGAGGCCAGGTCTTTGGTTTGTCGAGAGCGACGATAGCAGGGATTCTCGGAGTTGACTTAGTTGACGTCTCGCTGCACGAGATGGTTTACGGAGATGCAGATCCACCGCGCAGAGCGATGATTGGCGGGATTGCACCCTCTCATGAGGCGATCTCTCAGTGTTTCCGCCAGCCGTTCCCTGCCTCCTACGCCAGAGTTCCCAGCCTGCTGACCCCAGAGGCATACGCAGTACACATGGCACTCCGGAGGACTTTGCTACCGAGGAGTGGCTACCCAGAGGGGTTTACAGGACTGCAGCAGCTCCTGCTTTTACACATCCTCACTCACGAGCCGTTTGACATAGTTGACTTTATTCTGGCTGAGATAGAGGATGTGATCACAGACGGGATGGGTGTGGTGCGACAGTTTCCCTTTGCACACTGGATCAGTTATATTTGTTCTATGATTGTGCCAGCAGAGTCACCCATCAGCGCTCCCTACCGTCACGACGAGGCTCCCCGGTTCCCAGTTTACCGACCGACAGCTCCACAGGACCGGAGGAGGGGCAGACAGGCAGAGAGAGCTGCCATGGCACAGTTGTCACAAGAGGCACAGGCCCGTGTAGCACAGGAGGACGAGGCACTGCTTGCCGCCGAGGCACAGCTTCCCGGAGGAGAGGATGAGATACACTGGTCTGAGCTTGAGTCAGACTCCTCCGAGGACGTAGAGTACTTCCCTGCAGCAGCCCCAGCTAGTCACGACCACGAGGCAGGGGGGTCTAGAGAGCCAGCTCCAGAGTCACCAGCAGCTGCTACAGTCTCTGAGTCTCAGGTGACTCAGCCGTCCGAGCTCACTTCACTTCTACAGCAGCTCGTGACCCAGCAGAGGGAGGACAGACTTGCTCAGGAGGAGGCCAGGAGAGCCCATGAGGCTCAGATTGCTGCTATTCAGAGAGAGGCAGCCCGAGAGCGTGCTGCGACCGAGGAGCGTTTTGTCGGGCTTATCGACAGAGTTTCACAGAGGACAGACGCTCAGTTTCAGCAGATGCAGCAGGGGATGATGGCGATGTTCGGGATGATCTCACAGCTTTACTCTCACACCGGACTCGCCCCGCAGCAGCCAAGACAGCCAGGCCTTCAGGGTGTTGGAGCACCTCAGCTTGCCGTCACACCAGCTCCGCATCCTCCAGCTCCTACTGCAGCTCCAGCTACCTCAGCGACACCGGAGACCACATTCTCGATGTCAGCACTCTTTGGGTCTGCCGGTCGTCCGCTCTTTTCACCACTGCCGGCGACCACACTCTTTCAGGACTCACCGTCAGCGGTTCAGTCGGTCGCCCTCCCCTCCTCACTTCAGGCAGCACCTTCAGGGGGAGGAGCAGTAGAGGAGTCCCTGCTTCCACAGTCGACGCAGCCGGCAGCCTCAGCAGTCACCTCTTCAGATATTGATACTTCTTCTGCTGACCCGGTTACGACTTCTACGGATCCTCTACTAGGCAGTGCCAGCACGAGAGCCTCCACGACAGTTACTCCCCCAGTGAGCTCAGACCCAGACCAGCAGCTTCCGTCTGTCACCGAGGGTGAGAGTTCTCCGTCCGACGACGACGACCCGGACCGCTTCGTCGCCGTACCACGACAGCACGACCCATAGCTCGCCTTTTGGTGCTTTGATGCCAAAGGGGGAGAGGTGTTAGGGGGAGCACCAGAGTTAGGGGGAGGGTAGAGCTAGAGAGAGCTCGTAGTTATCAGGACTTTGATTATTTGTATCACATTTGGTGTTAATTCATGGATATGTACATTTGTCGCTTGAGTATGCCGTTCTTTGAGACATATCTATGGATTTCGTTTGAGCCTTTGAGCTCTTTGGTCCTGCTTTCGAGTTTGCTTGTGTTTATCCTGTTTTATCTTTCTCGCTCTCTCGTTATTTATGTTTGTGTTGTCATCAATCACCAAAAAGGGGGAGATTGTAAGCATCTAGGCCCTCAAGGTATGTTTCGGTGATTAATGACAACCATTATTGTGACTAATGAGTTTGTGCAGCTTAATAGATCATTATCGCTCATTTGGTCATATGTCAAAAGAGGCCCCTCAATTTCGGTTATTCTAAAAGGCGATCTCGGTTTTCAACTTATATATGTCAAGGCTAAGGATCTTTCTAGTCCTAAGTGTCACAAGGTTGAGAAGGACACTTAGGTTAGTATAGGTTTTATAGTTTTGTAGTGATCGCACTATTAAGAGGGGTTAAGGCTTAGTAACTTGAGCATGGACATGGTCATTTGAAAATGGATGCACACTATGGTCACTCAGGTTTCTAGAAGTTCAAATAAGTGGTTCTCAAACTATATCTCAAGAATATTTGGATTTCATTCAAGACTCAAATCAGAAAAGACAAAATCAGAAAAAGTCTATACACCGGTTTAACCGACGCTCTCAATTTTCTATACGTCGGTTAAACGAAGTCAGCAGAGTCTGGACAAATTCAATACACCGGTTAAACCGACGTGTTTGAATTTAACGTCGGTGCATTGGTCCAGAGTTGGTTTTTCCAGGGAAATTCAAGTTCTATTCACCGGATTAACCGACGCTGTTTGAATCAAGACGTCGGTGCAATTGACCAGTGAGATGGTTTTTTCAGAGGAATTCAAAAGTTGTACTCACCGGATAAACCGACGATAGGTTTGAGTTAACGTCGGTGCAGTTGTCCAGAGACTTGATTTTTCAGTGGTTCAGTGGACAACTACACTCACCGGTTAAACCGATGCTACGTCGGTTAATCTGCCCCAGTTGTAACGGCTAGTTTTCAGAAGAGGCAGTTTACATTCACCGGTTAAACCGACGATGACAATGGGGGGTACGTCGGATTAACCGGCGCTACGCAGTTTTCTGGCAGCTTTTCTCCAACGGCTCTATTTGTGTGAGCTGCCTATATATACCCCTCCAATGGGTCATTTCGCCCACTCTTGACACCAGGCAACATCCAAACACTCATACCATAGTCAAGAGCCACCTTGAGCTTCATCATTCACATACTTGTGCTTTCAATCAATCAAGAAGCAAGATTAAGGACTTGAGTAGAGAAAGGCTAGTGTGCATCCGTTCTTGGTGATCGGTTCTTGCTCAAGTGAAGGCCTTAGCTTGTTACTCTTGGTGATTGGCATCACCTAGGCGATCTTGGTGATCGAGGTGTTTCTCGCGGAGCTTGCCAAGGATTGTGGGAGCCCGGAGAAGAAGATTGTACGTGGCTTGATCTCCACCACGCCGGGATGGTGAACGGAGACTCTTAGTGAGCGCCCTCGTCTCGGTGACTTGGGAGGTGACAAGACTCTTTGAGAGTGTCACAACGTGGATTAGGGGTGTGTGCCAACACATCGATACCACGGGAAAAAATCCGGTTGTCTCTTGTCCATTCCTTTTATTCAAGCATTTTCCTTCATGCAATTTACTCATGTGCTTGACTTAGAGATCATAACTTAGCTCTACCTTGCTAGGCTTTACTTTGTTTTTATCTCTCTTAGCTTGTGTAGGTAGCTTAGTTATCCGGTT